>NC_057402.1:65293883-65378136 GCF_019320065.1 Cervus canadensis | reverse complement strand
GAAACCTTGATCTCATGATGAAATCATTCTATCAGGATTAGGTCAGGACTTTTACATGAAAATTTAAGGAAATGGGAGGGTATGGTATAGTCATCATGGGAAATAGAGAAAAATAGATATTACTCGGGGATTGGGATCCTGCATTGATGAAGGAATAAAGGACCGCTGAGCAAGGCAAGTCTGTTGTTTTTAAACAGAGGCATCTTTGGAATAAAAGGTCTACAAACTGAAGCATAACGTCAGAATCATTCCCCCTGTGTTCTCACCAATCAGGAAGCTAAAGCTAAAACAGGAAAGGGCATGGCTGAAAAAGCCTAGCCAAATTAAGAATGAGCTCTCTGTTTTATATTCCCCTTGGCTCCTCAAAGGAGAGCAGTGATGAAATTCTAGGGCATTGAAGTCACTCAGTCCCAGGTTCCCCCCAGCTCTGTCACTGATTCTGATGTGACCTTGGCAAGTTACTCTGACTCTGTAGCATGAGGGAGATCCTTACACCCAGCTTGTGGTACTATTTGATGATTGAATGAGCCAGATAATGCATACAAAGTGCTTAAGACACAGTCTGGCACAGATCAAGGATTCAGTAACCTTGGTTGACTCTGGGAGGGATGCTCAGCTCTCTTTAATCACCTCCATCAGCTTCCTCAGCCAGTCCTTTGGCTCAACCTTCAACCTGGGCACAGATTCAACCCTCCCTCATCCCTTGCAAATGACTGTGACCATCTAAGCCACAGCGTCTTCTGCCTACATCATTGCAATAACCTCCTAACTGGTCTCCTGCTTTTTTACCTTGTCCTTTTCTGACAATTCTCAGAGCAGTCAAGACATTCTGTTGAAAATGTCTGAACATAGCAGTCCACTCCACTGCTCAAAATCTCTGGTTGCTTTCCATCTACAAAGACTTCAGACTGCCCCATCTATCATCACCCCTTCCTTCCTGGCTTCAACTCCTACAACTACCCACCCGCACTCCCAGCAGAGTATCTCCTTGACAGAACTCCAGTCAAGCTCCTCTGAGCCCTTTCGCAACCATACCTCAACCTTGGCCTATTAAGACTTGAACAAGCACTAACACCACTTCTAACAGCTCAGGGGCACCTCCCTGGAATGATTCTAGCCCCTTAAGTGCCTGCCTGAGAAAACTCAAGGCTTCCAGAAGAATGGACTGTCCAGCCAGCACCTGAGGGTAGAGGCCCTGTCTCCCCACCTCACTGGGAGGCTAGAAGCCTAACTTCCATAAGCATCAGTTGGAAACCCAGATGGGTTTCGTATTGGCCAACCCCTTCTCACTTTTTGCAACTTTTCACATCCTTGACTCTACTCGATTCCCACTTACCCCTCCCTCACTTCCCTTTAAAATGAGTCATCTCTTACAAATCAAAGTTGAATTCAGTTCACACTGGCCCCCTTTCTCTGTTTCATCTGTGTAATACTGATTTATGTATGTCCTCACAGCTTTAGCTGGTGTCCAACTTCATTTATCTTTGATACCTACTGTCCTCCAGTCACCCTGGGCACTGAATATTCCCCGACTCACCAAGCCCAAGTTTTGTCTTAAAACCTTTGCATCTGCTCTGCCCACTCTGAGTCACAGCTACTTGGCTCCTGCCCTACCTCCCTCGGGTCTTTGCTCAGATGTCAACCCTGCCTGACACCTTCATAAGTGCCTTTTCTTCTTCTTGCTTTATTATTTTTCCTCCCTACCATCCTATCGTCAATGCAAGAGATGCAAGAAACATGAGTTCAATCTCTGGGTCAGGAAGATCCCCTGGAGGAGGAAATGGCAACCCACTCCCATATTCTTGCCTGGGAAATCCCATGGACAGAGGAGCCTTGTGGGCTACAGTCCATGGGGTGACAAAGAGTCAGACATGGCTGAGCACACAGCCCACATACCCCCTCACACTGCAAGGATTACATTAGTATATTTCATGTTTATATCCTTACCTTAGATTGCAGGTGCCATGAGGACAAAAATTTGTTCACAATGATATGCCCACCATGCGGTACAGAGTAGTCCCTTAATAAATGCTTGCCAAATAATAAATTAATAAATATTAGCAATCGTTGTTGTTCAGTCACTAAGTCATCTCCAACTCTTTGCCATCCCATGGAATGCAGCATGCTAGGCTTCCCTGCAGTTGCTACTTTTCAACAAATACTATTTTTAAATGATAGTAAGTACTTGACTATTGGTTCCCAGGTGACTCATTGGTAAAAAATTTGCTTGCAATACGGGAGATCCCTAGGTAGGGAAGAGCCCCTGGAGGAGGACATGGCAACCTACTCCAGTACTCTGGCCTGGAAATCCCATGGACAGAAGAGTCTAGTGGGCTACAGTCCACGGGGTCGTAAAAGAGTCGCAAAACACGGCTGAGCAGCTAAACAACAAAAGTACTTAACTGACCAGCAAAGCAATTCAGTCAAAATGAAATAAATCTCAAGTGAGGGCAAGGAGGATGTCTGCTCCTCGGAAGAAAAGCTATGACCAAACCAGACAGCATATTAAAAAGCAGAGACATTACTTTGCCAACAAAGGTCCATCTAGTCAAAGCTATGGTTTTCCCAGAAGTCATGTATGAATGTGAGAGTTGGACTATAAAGAAAGCTGAGCACCAAAGAATTGATGCTTTTGAACTGTGGTGTTGGAGAAGACTCTTGAGAGTTCCTCAGACTGCAAGAAGATCCAACCAGTCTATCCTAAAGGAAATCAGTCCTGAATGTTCATTGGAGGGACTGATGCTGAAGCTGAAGCTCCAATACTTTGGCCACCTAATGCAAAGGACCAAGTCATTGGAAAAGACCCTGATGCTGGGAAAGATTGTGGGCAGGAGGAGAAGGGGACAATAGAGGATGAGGTGGTTGAATGTCATCACAGATACAATGGACATGAGTTTGAGCAAACTCTGGGAGTTGGTGATGGGCAGGGAGGCCTGGCGTGCTGCAGTTCATGGGGTCGCAAAGAGTCGGACACGACTGAGCAACTGAACTGATGGCAAGAGAGCAGAACATGTATTAATGAGGTAGGTACACTCATTGCCTTTAAGAATTCACTGAAAGGAACATCTGAGGAGGGAGAAAGTAAAAAAAATGACCATTGATGTCCGAATTCAGAGGAAATATAATGCTATACAATAGTAACTACATTGGGCTCCAAGATACATCAGAAAATATACTCTATTATTACTTTCAGTTTGACTGTGTTTTTCAAAGCAGCCATTCTGACAAACTGGAACTTTATTTATTTATGAGGGGTGAGTCTCCTCTTCTTTTCAGTCCCTAAATGAAAGCAACAAAAAACAATGGTCATCACAAAGACCTCACAAAGATTGGGGAAAAAAATTCTGTCAATGATTTAGGTTATTTTAACAAAGAACTAAGTGAATATCTCACATAGCAGGGGTTATTTATTATTTGTTTTATGCTAGTTATCTTAGCAGACAGCTCAGCACAGGTGAATAACCATCAGGAGAAAGAGTCAACATTCCCCACCCCAGGCAGGCAAGACCTGGATAGTGGAGATAAGAGCCCCTGTCCCAGGGCAGGTCTGTCCCTGTGGAACCCAGAGATGAAATCAGGAACCAGGGTAATGGAGGATCAATCTAACAGCACCTCTATTTGCTTATTCGAATCTAATTCATTAGCGAAATTTCTCAAAGAAATGAACCTTCTTGCCTGGACTGTCTGTGGCATCAGGGATTATGTGCCCCTCATTGTGCATCAAGCTGCAGGGCGCACACACCTCTGGGATTACACATCCATTTGCCACCCAGCCCAGATGCAATGCAACGTCTTTAACGCATGAGGCTGTTGTCAGGCAGAATGGCGAGCCATCTGAATAACGACACCGGTTGTAGGGTGTAAATGAGACAGCCGCCTGCCCCACCCCACAACACAGAAGTTGAGGCCAAACAGTCCTTTGAAGCTGCAGTCTCTGTCCTATTATAAATCTCAGTATCACGGATGAGAAAGCTCCCCTTTACCTGCCAGGTGATGCCTGACCTCTCACCTGTTACCAAGGCCCATTTGCAGCCACCAAATCCTCTTCTATAAATTTCCTAGCAAGGATGGCCCAGTCCTTTGGGGTCCAGAGATAGAAACTCGATGCCTCCAAATGTCAGCATCAAACCTTCCAGAGGGAAGGCCGAGCGCCTGGACTCTCCCTCCCGGGGCAGGCGTGGCTCGCTTCTCCCATCAGAGCTGTGGTTCCCTCCACTGCAGTACCCCATGCTCACTCCCCACACACCAGGCTATTTATAACTGCAGGACGCCAGGCTTCATTGAGGGTGTGACACTTGCCGAAAGTTGCAGTGCAATTTCAGCAGTCTCTAACGAAGACACCAGCAGATACAGATCCTCGTCAGGTGTGGGGTGTGGGGAATGAAAGCGCTCAGGAAGAGGAAGGCTGTCGTTTGGGTTTGTGTGTTTTATTCATCTATTTCTTTTCACCTGAGATGTCATTTAGAAATCTTAAAGGAACTCTATTTCTCAGCATCCCTGGCCCTCCAGCTGTCTTGATTAGTGGCTCTGCGTATGCTGGTCAGATCTGGGGATTAATGATGGCTAATTTGCCCGAGGTTGGTGCAGCTCAGGCAGCAGACTCTGCACGACCAGCTTTCGCTGCCATATGGGCAGAAGCAGCTGTTTCAATTACTTTCAGTGCCCAGATGTGTCAGACGAGCTACCAGCCCTCTGCGGGGTAGATCAGCCGCTAGGCAGCTAATTGCTTCAATCACTGTGGAAGTGCAGTGCTGGGGACTGTGAAAAGGGGTTTTGGGGACAAGCTAGCGCCAGCTGTCCTCACAGCTCACAAGGCCGGCAAGCGGAGAGGCTGTGACTAGACTTCAGCTTCCGCTGGCTGGCCCGCCGCGTGGCACCTGCGCTGGTTCTGTCTGTGTCTTTTCAGGTGCCCTCTACGCAAGGATAGACAGAGGCCTGGACTTGGGTGTGTCTCGCTCCGCATAGACCATATATCCTGGGAACACGTGGGCCTGTGCTCTGTGAATACCAAAAGTTCAAAATGTACAAAATTTCAATTAATATGCAATTCAGGTTGCTTATTTGAATCTGAAGCTTCAAGGCGCGTGTTTAAAGGATAGCCATCCTGCCCTGGCGTCCAGACAGTGATCAATGGATCAATGCGTGTAGTGTGTTTTCTAGTGCCTCAGACGAAAGCAAGAGGGAAAGGGGAATGAAAGGCCAGCCCTGCACTCTCCGTGGTTCTTGGGAAAAGAAATCAGAAACACATGTCAGGCAAAGATGTGTCTTCCCATTGTTTGGAGCAGGAGTGATGAGGAGGAAACCTGGGGTGAGGAGGAAACTGTTATCATTATAATAATACTCCTGTTTAGGAAAAGAATAAACATTTGTTTTGTGCTAATTCTATGGTAATCAGGGTGATTGTACTGTACTTAGCTGCCGGTGTTGCCATGGTTATCCCAAGCAGATTGTGATTATTAATGGCTTAGAATAATCCATAGTGTTTGGTTTGACACCCTCCATCAGCAACATGAGTATTAGCTTCACGGCTATATCCCAGCGATTTTGGAGCCCAAAATAAGTTTGCTCTTTTTCAGCTTTTTATTATATGGCATCTCCTCTGTATTATAAAATGGCTTCCTCCCTTTCTTCTCTTCAAACCTGTTTTTTCCAAGGTCTGCAGTGTAATGAACAGAACTCAACATTTTTCAAATTGATCTATTGATGAATATATATTAATAAACCTTAGCAAAAAAAAAAAAAAAATACCAAGGGAGTAAATGTTAACCTGTGTTGAGGAACCATTCTCGAGTGGCCAGGCCGTGGAGCCTATGAACTTCCATGTCAAGCACAGTAAACCAGAGTTTAAACCAAGATTTGTATCTCAGAGCTGAGATTCTATAACATAATCACTGGTTCTCACTCTCCAGCTGGACACTCAAACAAGTCACAGCGTACTGTTTTTGTTATTATTATTGGTGGTGCTGCTGGCACTGGTGGTTGGTAGTATATATGTTCCTGAGTGTTTGTTGATAATACCAAGAACTATGTTTCTTAAGAAAAACATAACATAAAAAATTTCAGGACACTGAGTACAAATGGGAGTTGATCAAAATATCGGTGACCAGGAGGACCGGATGAGTTGCGTCAGCTCTTCCTAGAATCTGGAAGATGACATGTGTTTCAGCTAGCTGTGGCTGCATAACAAACAGCTTCAAAACTCAGGGGCATAAAACCAGAATGACTTCCTATTTCTCATGCTTCTGGGGCTGGTCTGGACAGTCCTGCTCCCCATGCCACTCATGGGAACCCCTCAGGAGGTGGCAGTCAGTTGATGCTGGGTTGGGCTGGAGGGTCTTCAAGCAAGCCTCCCACACCCATGTGGCCTTGGTTGTCACTTTCGGTGGTTACCAGGCTCTCCTGTCCACAACCTCTCCCTCTAGGTGGCACCCCATCTCCAAGGCCTTCCCACATGGCCTCTTTCCAGCAGGGGGCCCAAGCATCCTTATTAACAATTCCAAAAGAACAAAGTCAGAGGCTCCTAAATACCTTAAGGGCTATGCCTGGAGCTGTCATAGGCCATGTGGCCACAGCAAGTCTGAGGGTCAGCCCAGGTTCAAGGTCAAAAAGGACACTTCGGCTGTTCATAGTAGGATGGCCTGGGCATAGAGTGAAGGAGCCAGGAGAGGCCTGGGGCACCTACTGTGAAGACCCTCAGTGTATGTTAGTGTGAGGGGTGAGGGTCGGCCGATGGGAGGATGAAGAGATTCTAGACGAAATGAGTAAGTTAGGTTGTTTTTATATTAATTGCATGCCATTTTTTTAAAAAGCAAAAGAAACAAAAAATACATTTAATTTGTAGTATTAATAGCAACCCACTCCAGAACTCTTGCCTGGAAAATTCCATGGACAGAGGAACCTGGTAGGCTATAGTCCATGGGTCACAAAGAGTCGGACATGACTGAGTGACTTCACTTTATCCTCTGTTATGTTAGAACATATAGAATAAAAGAAAAAAACTAAAAAAAACAGAAGTTTTCTTCTTTTTAAATCTCTCTTCTGAAAACAGCCAAATGGTATTGATTAGAATATTTCCCATGCCTTTTGCGTGCCTTTGACTAATATGAACAGAAAAGCACAATTTGTTCTATGAGTGAGGCCTTGGGTTGTCCTTCATAGGTGACTGAGGGAGAAATTCTCCTCTCAGCATTGACATTCATGTCTGCGGTCTTAGCAGAGCTGAGAGTCTGTATCAGTGGTTGCTTCTTCCTTGAGGTGTGCCAGCATCTTAATGGAAAAATGCTACCTCCATCTGATTGAGGAGTATGCTTTGGATTAGGAATGACCCCATTATCAAAGCCACATGCACCAGAGGTGGTTGCAATTATTTAGGTGAGTATCCCTCTGAGAAAATGTGTCCTTAACCACAGTGGGGAAAATAAGACGGGCAGTGTCACCAAACTCGGGACTAATTCAACTTGAAACTTTTAATCCAACAGAATTAAAAATAACCATTATGCACACTTACTGAGACTTAGCCAAGGATGCACATTGGATTAATATGGGAAAACTTTAAAAAAAAAAGAACAAACAAAAAGCAATTTCTGGGGAACCCATCCCAGGCCAATTAAATTAATAATCTCTAGGGGGGTTGGTACCCAATATTACTGGACATTATAGGAAAGAATAATCAGCTTGTCCATCATTTTAATTTTCAATAAAACAATAAGATTTCCTATTAGACTGATGTTAGAATCTCAGCACTTCTTTTATTTTAGTAATAATAGATAAATTTATTGATTGCTGACCCTATGCTATGCGCTGTACCGAGTTCTTACTGATACTGCCACCACTTGATCAATACTGATATGGGTTAAGTAGTGGATTGGCCAAAAAATTCTTTCTGGTTTTCCATACAATATTACGGAAACACCCAAACAGTCCTTAGAGCTATTCCCATTTTTCAGATGAGGAAACTGCAGCTTTGAAAGATGAGATAAAATGCATAGTGTCACTCACCAAATAAGCAGAGTCCCAGATGTGAACACAGAGTGTTTTTTCAGTGTAGCCTTATTTTTAAAAATTTTGAATATTGGCATGCAGTTGTACACTAATAGTAAAGAGATTCCATGTACCCTTTACCCACTTTTCTCCACTGGTAAGATTTTATATACTATAGTAAAATGTCATGAGCTAAAAAATTATTAAAACAAATTGACATCAATAAACAATTGACCATATTCATATTTTGTTAATTTTGTGTTCATTAATTTGTGTGTGTATTGGTTGGTTTGGTGAAATATTATCTCAGGTTCAGGTACATGAGATGCACTCTTGAAGAACATTTGACCTTTTTGCAGGTTTGAGCTATTATGAATCAAGCTGCTTTGAGCATTACACATCAGTTTTCTTGTAAGTTTTCACTTTCAGGGATAAAGGCCCAAATTGTTGCATTGTATGCTGAGCATACGCTGACTTTTTTGAAGAAACTGACAAACTCTTTCCCAGAATGACTGTACCATTTTACATTCCCAATATATGAGTTATGCAATTTCTCCATACTTTCACCAGCATTTTGTGTTATCTTTTATTGCTTAATTTTAGTTCTGATAGGTGTGTCACATCATCTTACTGTAGCTAGAATTTGCATTTCCCAGTTTGGATGGTAAAGAATCTGCTTTCAATGCAGGAGACCCAGGTTTGATCCTTGGGTCAGGAAGATCCCCTGCAGTAGGAAATGGCAACCCACGTTAGTACTTTCGCCTGGAGAATCCCATGGACAGAGCAGCATGGTGGGCTACAGTCCATGGAATCACAATGAATAGGACACGACTGAGCAACTAACGAACGCATAACTAACACATGTCTAACACTAACACATACTAAAACTTTTGCCTTGTCTGTTTGCCATATTCGTGTTCTTTCCCACAAATTGTTTCTACATGCCTTTTGTGAATTTTCTAATTGGATTGTTTGACAGTTTTGTTTTGAGAGTTCTTTAAGTAGTCTCAGTAGAAGTCTTTTGCTGGATACATGATTTGGACATATTTTCTCACAGTCTGAGCCTTGCCTTTTCATCCTTTTCTCAGGGTATTTCATGGAGCAGAGATTTTTAATTCAGATGAGTCCAACTTACCAATGTCTCCTTTTATGGCTCATGCTTTGGTATCAGTGCCAGGCACAGACTTTAAGGTGGGATTTTACTCCAACTTCTCAGATTCTCTAAGACTCAGATTATTTGCCTTTAGATTTTGGATACCAAGATCTAGATTACAGAGTAAAAGTGAGATTAAATGAAATAGATAGTTATACATGAAGTGTAGGGTATGGCTCTTGGTATGTTTCACGCTGTGAGAAGCTGGCTTCTTGTTACTGTTGTAAAGAATTACTCTGTGCTGGAACATGCCAGAGAATACTAGATTTCCTGACTCTTCTCTGTTCACCTGATACTCTTACTCATTGTATTTGTAGCATGATGCACTTTCATCAATTAACTTGAGCCTCAGGACAACCTTTAAGTAATCCTTCTTACTATTATGGGTGAGGAGACAGGAGTGTGAAGAGATTTGCTCAGGTTCACTCAAACAGCTCATCACACGCATGGGCCACATCCAGTTCCTCTAGCCTAAAGCTTACATTGCCACATTCCCTCTTTTAATTCTTTTTAGAATTAAATTGTTAACCACACCTTGACAAAAGTCATTTTCTCAATAAAAAATAGCCTCAATATCAAAGAAATAGGTAATGGGATTTGATCTTCCTAACAATTTTTTTTTTCTGTCACAGATAAATACCAGGTACCTGTGTTGAACATCTGACAGTTTTCACCTCTAAGAGTGATTGCTTGATATCTTTTGAAATACTATTTTTAAACAGTCTTAAGGAAAGACTCTTTTTGCTTGACTCTTTGTGCAACTTTCAGTTCAGTTCAGTTCAGTTGCTCAGTCGTGTCTTGACTCTTTGCGACCCCATGGACTGCAGCACACCAGGCTTCCCTGTACATCACCAACTCCCAGAGCTTACTCAGACTCATATCCGTCGAGTTGGTGATGGCATCCAACCATCTCATCCTCTGTCATCCCCTTCTCCTCCTGCTTTCAATCTCTTCCAGCATCAGGTTTTTTTCTAGTGAGTCAGTTCTTTGCATCAGGTGGCCGAAGTATTGGAATTTCAGCTTCAGCATCAGTCCTTCCAATGAACACGCAGGACTGATTTCCTTTAGGATGGACTGGTTGGATCTCCTTGCAGTCCAAGGGACTCTCAAGAGTCTTCTCCAACACCACAGTTCAAAAGCATCTTCTTCAGCACTCAGCTTTCTTTATAGTCCAACTCTCACATCCATACATGACTACTAGAAAAAGCATAGCTTTGACTAGATGGACCTTTGCTGGCAAAGTAATGTCGCTGCTTTTTAGTATACTGTCTATGTTGGTCATAGCTTTCCTTCCAAGAAGTAGGTGTCTTTTAATTTCATGGCTGCAGTCACCATCTGCAGTGATTTTGGAGCCCAAAAAAATAAAGTCCCTCATCTTTTGGATCATTGAAAAAGCAAGAGCATTCCAGAAAAACATCTACTTCTGCCTTATTGACTATGCCAAAGCCTTTGACAGTGTGGATCACAACAAACTGTGCAACTTGAACTGAATGCTTTTCCCTGGATCAATTTACCATATCAGAAAAGCATTGTCCTGTATATGTACAATGAGACCCACATCATTAGAACTGGAAGTTGTACAATCCCCATAAGGAATAAGAAAATGTACCTGAAGAAAATGAGAACACAGACAAACTAATTAATCAGGTGATTAAGTTAAAATATCCAATATTTCTACCACAGTCCGCCCCTTGGGTTCCTAGTAGATAGGTATCCTTCTCATATACTTGATGTTGCTTACAGTGTCCTGGACTGCTCTAGCATGACTTCACTATAACACGCAAGAGTATTTCACTTCTTCAAGTATTGGATAATTCTTCTATTATTATATACTTCAAAAATGCATTTATCTCCAGGCTTTCCAAATAGAAATGATCTAAATGCAAGACAGCTGGTTCAGAGAGGCAATTTCCTAGGCCCACTTTTTTCTCTCAGAGGTATTTATTTTCCTTGTACAAGTCAATGTTAGTCAATCTACCTCTAGCCCTTTATACATCTGAAATAGATGATCTAAATTTGAAATTTTCTAAATCCCAAATATTTGATGCAACAATGGTGAAGGAAAACCTAGAAACAACCAGTAAAACTCTGATTTAGCAAAAGAGAAAAGTAGAAATCATAAGTTGTGTCCACTGTTACACTGCAGGCCCTTTCCTTTCAATAAGGAATGTAAAAAGATATGGCCAAAAAAAACCTCTGGATAAAACCAGTTTGTTGATTTACTTTCTTGGTAGTGAAATGAATTCTCTCATCAGCCAACCTGGCCTCCCCATCCTTTGTCCAGTGTAGCTTTCTCATTATCGATCTTTAACAGGCAGATAGCAAAGGGAGAATGAGAAGAACTCTCCTGGAAGCTGTGTGTTCGCCTGACATTGCATCTACAATGGTGTGAGTGCATGTATCTAGTACAGACCTAACAAATGATTTAAAGGGGTGTCCCAGACCACAAGCATCTGAATCCATGAAGATTAAAAATAATAAAAATGTGGATTAGAGGGCATTAACTTGTGCCTGCCTACTAAATTTCTATGTGTGGGCCTTGGCAATTGACCTTTGAACATGATCCCTGATAATTCTAATATGCAGTAAATTGAGCGCTACCACTATCAGGATTAATTTAGTCAAAACCCTTCTGATGAACAGTTAGTATTATTTATGTCCAGGTGGATAGTGTCAGAATTGAGTTGAATTGTAGGATACCCAGCTGGTGTGGGCAAATTGCTTGGTGGTATAGGGGAAAACCCCTGACACTCATCAGAGTTGGAGTCAGTATCATAACTATCCAGTGTATCTCATTTACAAGCTCCATGATAACAGGGATTTTCTTCTGTCTGGTTTACTAACAATGAGCCTAGAACAGAGTCTAGTGCAATGCCTGATGTAAGATAAGTGTTCGATATGTTATTTGTCCATTTAATACAAAGAAAAAGAAAACTTAGTCTTTGGGCATCAGCTTGAAAGTGATGAGCTTACCATGCTTGCCAGTAATCAAGATTTGTACACGGTATTGCCATGCCTTTTGAATCTGGATTTTGCATTTTAGTTTCAGTTTCTTAGTCCCAGACTTAGACATCTTTCTCTGGGGTACAGTAGAGAAAAAATAACCTAGGCAGCCCAAGAGAGAGCTGAGCCAGGCTAATAAGAGTACCTAGGAGTCTCTGTAAGGAAGAAGGTAAATGAGAAAGATACTTGTATGGACAAGGTGAACCTGCTTTTCTATGATGCTTCTGATTCTTCTGAAATATTTCTATTGAAAAGTAAAGATTCCAGGTTTTCAAATCAGTGCTTTAGCATTAGGGTAAGGCAAAAAAATTTGCTAATCTTCTACAAAACCATGAACTACACAGAGGATGTGGTTCATTTGATGCAGATATTATGTTTTGATAGAGTCTAATACTTGTGAGTAAAGCAAACAAGTAAGAGGGATAGAGTAACCTTTAGAATTTAGGGACTTGTCTAAAAGCTTATCTGAAGGTCATCTGGTCATTCATTATTGCTTACCACTCAGATATTTTGCAGCCTTTTAAAGACTGATGTTTGATGGTAGAAAACTGATAAACTGTGCTGATTTTTGCCTGATTGCAATGCAAATGATTGCCTGATAGCAATGCAAATACTTTCTATTTTATAATGATGAAAATGCTTTCTATTCAGTAAAAAGATGACCCTTTTTTAAAAGGTTACAGCTTAATTGCCCTGAATGCTATTAGCCATTGTTCATCTACTTTAGCAATACCCTGGCCAGTGCTGCTTTGCTTTCACTAACTATATATGAAGATATCATTTTCTCATGCCTTTCTTTGAAGGCAAACAACTTTGATACTTGATCACAATGCATTTCAATGAAAGTTATGTTCTTTTAAATCTTAAAAATTATGCTATTTGAGTACTCACACCAGTCTTATTCTTTCCTATTTGCTTTCAAATAAGGCAGTTTCACTAGAGCTCTCTTGCAGCACCTTATTGAAGGCAAGGAGTGGCTGGCAAACTCAATATCTCGACATTTTTATACCAAGTTGCCTAAAGCTACAGACATCACGGGCATATGGTCTGAGTCCCAAGGGACTACAAGCAATAGTTGAACCAACTGCTGAGCTGTGGCGTAATGAAGACAAAGCTAACTTCCTAGCATGAACCAGATCTCACTGCATTCCAACCACCTGCACTTTGCTAATGCCACATTTTGGGGTCTGTCGCATGTAATATCCTACTTTGGTCTTAGATAGGACTCTGATGTTCATCAGTAAGAAAAACCCAGTGGCAGCCATATTAAGGTGGTTGGCTCATAAAAATCAAATATTGAATATACCATCACTGGGACAGAGCTTCCTTAGAAACAACTAGGAAAAAAAAACACAAGTAATACCTCTGTAATTGTTCTGTGTGTGTATCTGTCTGTCTCTCAACACATAAACACACACACACTTCCTTTCACACCTCTGCCCCCCTGGCTGGTCATCTTTGCTCTTTCCAGAGACAAGCTTTCTCCATAAGGTGGTTGCCAGTGGTTCTGACTATTTTATGTCTTACATTTACTCTCATCAGAGAAGGATGTCTTTTACCTCAAATTTCCAGCTTATTTATATTTATTTTTTTAATTGAAAAAATCCCAGATGTTGACTATATTTGACTTGGGTAAAGACTCCCACCCCTACCTAAATCTAATGCGGTAAAGGTCACAGAGTCACACACGCAAATGCTGGCTCCTGAGTGACCCTCTGGGTGAAGTGTGGGAACCAGTCAGTCTGTCAGAAGTCAGAGGCAGGGCAGAGAAAACAAGAAATGACCTCTGCTAGAGATGTCGGTGAGAGCAAGGATAACGTGGGGCCTGGGAGATGAAGACAAGGTTAAAAGAACTGAGGGTATTTAGCCATGGGGTCAGGCTGCGTGAGGGCAACATCGGCTCTGAAGTGAGTAGCTGGTGGTTCTGGTCTCAGCCTTCACACAGCTGGGGGACCTGAGACCATAGATTCTCTGAACCTCAATTTCCTCATCTTGAAATGTCAGTAATGATCTGTCCCAGGCAGTGCTCTTGACGGGATTCAGGAGACAGTTCAGGTAACACATCAAGCATGTGTCTCGCACAGCTCACTTTCACTAAATAGAAGCAGTTATTTCATCTAGAAAAGAAAAAGCTTGGGGAGGGAGACGTGAGAACTGCCTTCACATTTTTAAAAGCCTGTCATATGCACGTGAGTTTCAACTTTTTCTGTGTACTCTGGAGCATAGAGATTCTGTCAAGAAGTTACAAGGCAGTGAGTTTTACTTCAATAAAAGAAGAAAAAAAAAAAAAAAAACAGATTGAAAGCAAAAATGGACTGGGGAGAACTGAGTAAATTTCTCCAAAGATTTTTCAAGCAAATCTTAGCTTTCTCTTTCCCTGGGATAATGCAAAGAATTCACAAGTCATTTGAAGGTTAGCTTAGAGGGCATTGTAAATGCCTCCCACCTCTGAGTGTCTGTGCATCTATCAAAAAGGCAGTGAAGGGCACTCCAGTCCCAAAGCCATAGAGGACGCCTCCTCATCTAGGAGGTGGGGCCCAGCCACATCAGCCATCATCCACATGCAATCTGCTAAGTAAAGTCTAGCAGTTGCAATTCCATTGCACGGTGCTATTTTTAAGTCACAAAAACAATGAGTTATAATTTACCTGAGAGTTATAATCTACCCTATAATCTGAAAAAAAAAAAAAACCAATGAAGGTGCATAGTTTAGAAAGAAATCTGCCACATACATTCTTGTTCAAGATCATTCTTCATTCTGAAGTATTAAATTTTTCATTTAAATTTCCATTTCGCAAGTATAAAATTAAGCATCTTTTATAATGTGTAGTATTGAAAAAGTATTTCCCGAAGAACTCTGTCTATTCCAGAGGTGTGTCAGAAGGAGTGTTAAGGAAATCAGGAGCAGAGGATGGTGATGGGATCAGAGGAGGTCAGAGGCCCAGGAAGTGATGGGAGAGGGTCCCTGGCACTGATGTGAATCCTTCCCGTGGAACCAAATTACGTGTCCTTTCCCAAACTTTATTCCACCAACACAAATCCATTCTTTTGCAGCCTGATCTCCCGAGGATATTTTATTTGACTTCCAAACTTACTCTTCGGTGATCCTTGCTAGAGGTATTCTAGCAGGAAGAACAAGGAACCACAGAATTTGTTGCTGGCTTCCCTCAGTTGGTAAGGTAGGATATGAGGGCAACCACCCCATCCTTTTAATAATGCAGCAATATCAATACTAGTATTCCAGTAAGATGTCTTACTGGATTATATCTGCTACTGTGGGCAAGAATCCCTTAGAAGAAATAGAGTAGCTCTCATAATCAACAAGAGTCTGAAATGCAGTACTTGGGTGCAATCTTAAAAACAACAGAATGTGCTCTGTTCGCTTCCAAGGCAAACCATTCAACAGTACAGTAATCTAAGTCTATGCCCCTGACCACTAATGCCAAAGAAGCTGAAGTTGATCTGTTCTATGAAGACCTACAACACCTTCTAGAACTAGCACAACAAACCCTGGGGCAGAATTACTGATAAGGATCAGGGTGTGCGTAGGGCCTTAGTTCAGTTCAGTTCACTCGCTCAGTCGTGTCCGACTCTTTGTGACCCCATGCACTGCAGCACGCCAGGCTTCCCTGTCCATCACCAACTCCGGGAGCTTACTCAAACTCATGTCCATTGAGTTGGTGATGCCATCCAACCAATGATCCTCTGTCATCCCCTTCACCTCCTGCCTTCAGTCTTGCCCAGCATCAGTCATTGTCCAATGAGTTAGTTCTTCACATCAGGTGGCCAAAGTATTGGAGTTTCAGCTTCAGCATCAGTCTTTCCAATGAATATTCAGGACTGATTTCCTTTAGGATTGACTGGTTTGATCTCTTTGCTGGCCAAGGGACTCTCAAGAGTCTTCTCCAACACCACTATTCAAAAGCATCAATTCTTCGGCACTCAGCTTTCTTTATAGTCCAACTCTCACATCCATACAAGACTATTGGAAAAACCATAGCTTTGACTAAATGGACATTTGTTGGCAAAGTAATGTCTCTGCTTTTTAATATGCTGTGTAGGTTGGTCATAGCTTTTCTTTCAAGGAGCAAGCGTCTTTTAATTTCATGGCTGCTGTCACCATCTGCAGTGATTCTGGAGCCCAGAAAAATAAAGTATAGGGCCTGCATTCCTTTTAATCTGGCCTCAGGTGGTTTCCTGTGGTTCTTGAGGTCATCAAACTGTGATCTTCTCTCTGGAATGACTAATGCTTCATCAAGTAATTAACATCTTCCTTCTGTTGTGGGTTTTAGTTCCCCAGAAGTGCTCAATGACATTGCTATATGTATCCTTTGGAACCAGGATACTGCCCCAAGGCTGCACCAGCCTTTGACTGTTTCTCTCTTGTCTCTGTATCCCCTCCCTTCCCTGATTAACAACTGTTTGAACCTGACTGTTGGAACTCAGGGAAGGTCATGGAGCCTGAAACCTATTCTCTACAAACAAGAAACTGGGGACACAGAAAGGCTTCTGTACCCAGGAGCCCCACAGGGCCCTGCTTTGTTCCACTACCTCCCATTTTCTCCTGATCCAAGGTAACCACTGTGTGTGCATGTTATCCTTTTAAAAGAAGGTAAATAAAAGAACAACCAAATAGTACATTTTTTCTAAGGTATTCTATTGTCCAGATGAGGCTTTTTTTTTTTCCTTTTTGAATTAGTCATATAGTTATTCAATCTCCTGCTTCCAGCTCATTGGCCAGTGACCAGGTATCCAATCTAGGTACCTAGGTAGCCACACATTTGTTCTATGAGTTGGATGTTCAAATAAATTAATGGAGCCCCTTTCCAAGATCAACTTAGTCTCAGGCATTCTAGACACACAGTTACCCAAACTGAAAACAAGTAGACTTACTCTTTAGTGATTTTACTGTTGAAATAATAAGTTAAATATTTTACTGGTGAAATAATTGTTCAGTATGCACTTTTATACTTAAGACTACTTAGCTGCTCAGTGTTAGAACATCTAATAACACCAATCCAATATGGTCATTCTTTTCAGAGTTATATGTTTGCTTAAATACAGTTGCTGAAGTGAGCAATGATGGGAAGAGAGTGGAAGGACTGATGTATTTCCATGTGACATTTGCATATGATAAGTCATGTAGAAGAGATCAACACAGTGCTTAGTATATTTTTTTAAATTAAATAGTGGAAGGTTAGCATTTATAAGAAATGTGGCAGGAACAATTGACATCCACAGGCAGAAAAGTGAACATCAATCTAAATTTCACATTCAGTACAAAAATTCACTTTAACTGGATCACAGACTTAATTGTGAAACATAAAATTATAAATCATTTAGGAAAAAAAAAAGAAAATTCTCATGATATAAGGTCAGATGAAGAGTCCTTCAATTTGATACCAAAAGTATTATCCATAAAAGATAAAATTGAGATTGGGCTTAATCAAAAGTAAAACTTCTGTTCTGTGGAACAGTCTGTCAAGAAGGTGAAAACATAAGTTACTGAGTGAAAGAAAGAATTTGCAAACTATGTATACAACAAAGGACTTGTACTAAGAATGTTAGAAGAACTCTCAAAACTCATCAGTAAGAGAAAAACACTGTTAGAAAGGATACACATGCTCCAATGTTCATTACAGCACTGTTTACAGTAGCCAGGACCTAGAAGCAACCTGAATGTCTTTTGACAGTTGAATGGATAAAGAAAATGCTATATATATGTATTTCATTGCATGCAATGGACTATAACTCAGCCATTAAAAAGAAAGAAAGAATGCCATTTGCAGTAATATAGATGAACCTGGAGATTATCATACATGAAGTCAGACGGGGAAAGACAAATATATAATATCATTTACATGCAGAATCTAAAAAGAAAAATGATACAATGAACTTATTTATAAAACAGAAACAGACCCACAGACTTAGAGAATGAACTTATGGTTACCAGAGGGGAAGGAGAGCAAAGAAGAATAGATTGGGAATTTGTGATTGACGTGCACACACTCTTATATTTAAAATAAATAATCAAAAAATACCTACTGTATAGCACAGGTAACCCTGCTCAATATCCTGTAATAACCTAAATGGGAAAAGAATTTTAAGAAGAATATATGCATGCACACATATTTAAAAAACAAAACAAGTCACCAGTAAGAAACAAATCAATTAGAAACTAGGCCAAAGTCATGGACAGATATTTCACTGAAGAGGATAAATGGAGAGCAAATAAGCACATGATACCTGGCGTGCTGCGATTCATGGAGTCGCAAAGAGTCGGGCACGGCTGAGCAACTGAACTGAACTGAAGTGAAGATGTTTAGTATCATTTGCCATTAGGAGAATGGCCTTAAGACACCAGTGCCAGTTTTATGAGGTTCTCTGGTAGCTGAAATGGTAAAGAATCTGTCTTCAATGCAGGAGACCTGGGTTCAATCCCTGGGTCAGAAAGATGCCCTGGAAAAGGAATGGCAACCCACTCCAGTACTCCTGCCTGGAAAATTCCATGGACAGAGGAACCTGGTGGACTACAGTCTATGGGGTTGCAAAGAATTGGATATGACTGAGCACGCACACTCCTGATATTATTACTACCAGTACATGTGCCAGCATGTGCCTCATAGATACATTGAAAATAGCTGGCCACTTCTCCACTTCCCCTTGTGATCCACACGCACCCCCTCGCTGGGTTTCAGTGTGTGCGATTCCCCCTGCCTAAGAGCACTCTGCCCTCGGGTCTTCCCTTCTAGTGTAATGTCGTTCCTTGAGGCTCTCTCCTACAGGAACTTCTCCAGGTGTAGAGGAGGGAATAGAGGCTCTCCAGTCAGTCCAACATAAGCATAGACACACAGTGGCACAACTGTAGATTTTATTTTTATTGCAGAGCCATGATTCTAAAAGCATAGTTCCAATGGCTCAGTTAGAGGAGGATTCTGTGCTCAGCGATGTTCTGTGTCCAGAAGCTGTATCTCCCCAGACAGCTCAGGTTTGGTATTGACCTTTGGTCACCCATTTAGACTCCCCACTGGGAGGAGGGGACCTTGGCATTTCACACAGAGTATCACCACCCTGGAGATGCTCTGCCAATGCTGATCTTCACAAGGGCAATGTGCCTATGGATTTCCTGTTCTCTTTCAGGTTCCCTTTGCACATTTGTCTCTCCTTCCTGTCTTCAAGAGTATGGAAGATGCACAGTATTGTTCCGACAAAGACATGTTCTATTGTTCTAAATGAGATCACGAGAATAGAGACATGGTTTATTCCAGGCACAGAGAGACTTGAGGGTCCAAGTAGGGCTTGTTCTCAAACCAAAATAACAACCTACCATCACCTGGGAGTGCCCAGAATGGCTGCCAGTTTCCTAGATGAAAAGTAAACCAATGCTCCAATGCCAGTTTAGATCTCCAACATCTCCTCCAGATCTGAACAAAGAGAGTTTTTTATTCTCCAAATTGACAAACAAAAAGCTGCCATTTACCTGACTGGAATTATTCTGTATTATCAGGGCTTCCCTTGTGGCTCAGCTGGTAAAGAATCCACCTGCAATGCAAAAGACCTGGGTTCCATCCCTGGATTGGAAAGATCCCCTGGAGAAGGGAACAGCTACCCACTCCAGTATTCTGGCCTGGAGGATTCCTTGGACTGTATTGTCCATGGGATTGCAAAGAGTCAAATATGACTGAGCGACTTTCACTTTCACTTTCATCATGGCTCCAGGCCTCCTGAACTATTTCCCAAAGCCTGATCTGATGTTAGAAATTTTCTGAGCAAAATCCCTGCCTTGCTTCTGACCTCCCTCCAATTTTCCAAGGGTAGATCCCTCCAGAAACACTCTGGGTATCTTCACAACTTGAAGTCTGGGCTAATTTGATATCTTTCCAAAAAAAAAATACCTCTTATTTCCTCTTCTTGTCCCTTGCCTTCATCCCAGGAGTAATTTCTTTCTAAGATGATTGTCAGCAGGAACATCTATTTCTTTCAAAGCAAATACTCTTGCTAGGAATTATTCTAAAATCTAAGTCGACTAGCTAAGCCATGGTGCTGTGTTTACTGACTTTAATGATCAATATAAGTAAGTTCACTGGTATAGTTTTTATTAGATTCCACATATAAGTGATATCACATGATATTTGTCTTGCCCTGCCTGACATTTCACACAGTATGATGATCTCTAGGTCCTTCCAGACTCACAAAAATAGAAAACAAACCTGTAGCTGTGAAACAGGAAAGCAGGGGTAAGGGAAGGCATAGATTAGGAGTTTGGGATTAACAGATACACACTGCTATATAAAAGGAAACCATATCTAATCCCTTGTGAACAACTTATAATGGAAAAGAATCTGAAAAAGAATATATCTATCTGAAACATATAAGTAATATATGTATAACATATACATAACGTACATCATATAAAAGCTGAATCACTTTTCTGTACACCAGAAATGAACACAATGTTGTAAATCAACTATACTTCAATTAAGAAAAAAATGAGTGAGTAAAATCTCAGCAGGTAGGTGGGGAAGTTGTAGCTGTGGGGTGCTGCCTGGCCCACGTGCATCCAGTGTGTGCACAAGACTAAAAGAGAAGAAACTTCCAGAAAAGTAGTTTGGGGCCAGAAGAGAACGATTTTGACTACCATGGTAAGGAGTTGGGGGGGTTTTTTGGAAGCTTTTCTGGGAAAGATGCAAAAGAAATGTGCCGAATTGTGAAGAGCCCTTTGCTTTATTTGTGGCTCCAACGTCCTTCTCAGAACCCAGCTGTTAGCACTGACGCTCACCTTTTAATTAGTGGCGATAAGTGGGCCTCCCAAATGTCTGCATTTAGATATACTTGAGCCTGACTGTTGGAAAAGTGAAAGTGGCCTTGAGGAGAAACTTACACCAAGGACAGAATGATAAATAGGGGGAACACAAGGCTTCAAGCTTAGGAATATGATTTAACAACAAAAAAAAATCTGTCAAGCTTCCTGAAAACCAGGTGGTAAAGGGAGATTGTCAGTAAAAAGGATTCAAATGACAGTAGATCCTTTTCTAGTAGTGGCATCTGGGGATGGGCAGAAACTGCCTTTGCTGGCAAAGGAGAGCTTTGTCCATATGGGGCCATAGCTCCCAGGGTTTCCAGACAGCTCATACAATGCGATGCTCTTTATTAAAAGTTGTCATCAAACGCTCCATGGAATGCAATTCTGTCTGAAGTTATTTTTAGAAAATCTCTCTGATACATGTACAGTCTAGGAGAGGGAGAACCTCCCTGCTCAGACCACCTGTGGCAAAGGTGGGCTTGCCAATCCCAGGCTCCCCGCCGCCATCTCAGGGGCACAGTGCTCTTGTAACAGTAAATACGGCAAGAGAGGGGAGCACATTTTGTCAACAGAGGCCTCTGTAGAATAACAGGAGATTAGAATAAACCTCACCTTTGTTCATTTGTTCAAGCGCTGCTTGCCCAGTGTCTCTCCCGCACGTGCACGGGGGCACGATGGCAAAGAGAACAGACACCATTCCTGCGCACACACAGACTTAGCAGCCCGGGGACGCAAGGACCAGAGGCGCCCTCCAAACAGCAGCCACGGCCTGTGGGGGTCGCCGCGGGAGGAAGGCATCCCGGGGGACCACCCGGCGGCCTCCGCGCCGAGCCCGGCTTCCCAGAGAAGCATTACCTGGAGCCTGAAACGGAGGTTAACCTGCAAGGTGAGTCCTGGACAGAGAGAAGGGGGATCCAAGGGCCTGGAGGGGAGCACGTGCCCAGGGCATTCGGGGAACTTCGAGGAACCGGCAAAGCAGTGAGAAAGAAGACGGAGGGTGAGCAAGGCCAGGTCAGACAGGGACTTGGGAGCCATGTCGGAGAATCTGAACTTAAGAAGAGTCAGGAAGAGGAATGGGAATACGGTTTATGCGTCTTCCCCTTTACTTTTAGGCGGGAGACCTAGCATATTACACAAATCTCCACTCTTTGCCCCCATGTCAAGGGTATTTTGTGTCTCCCGTGAGCTTCTATGGATTAAACTTTTTAGCCCTTAGTATTCACAAGTGAATTTCCTGTGGTGTATAGCGGGCCCCCAAAAGTGTTGAACCGTGGTTTCTTGAATTAATTCTTCCTCGAAGAGGTGAGGTATGCATCCACAAGATTCCTAGTGCTGGGCCTCCTATTTCCTATTCTTATATAAAATAGGATTCACTTGGTTTTAAAGTGCTATTTCATTAAATCGTTAGTTTATGAAAGCTGACTATATGCCAAATTACATGTGATTATATATTGTACCATATAATAAAATGTATGTTACACTGAAATTCTATTAAATGTATTTATGTTTTCTGAATTTTCAGTAAAATGACATATTACTAATATTTTTCTGTCACTTATATATTTCCCCCTAGGAACTCAGAGTGGATCCTTGGAATCTGGCTGTTATGTTACCTGAGATGTTGTGGTATAGAGTATATAGCATGACCATTTATACAGATTTGAGTTCTACCTTCACTGTGTGATATTAGGTAAGATGCTTACCTTCTCTGTTTTTTAGTGTCCTTATGAAAAAAACAGTAGTGCCTCAGGGATTATTGTAAGAATTACATGAGACAATTATGTAAAGTCTTCCAAACCAAACCTGGGAGAAGGTAAGCTCTCAAGGTGGTTATTATTATTTGTATTATTATTTCTTTGCTATGCTTATGTAGAATTACTGGAGAATAGCATATTTCTAATGAGTAAATTTTCTGATCATTAAAGCTTAATACTTTAAGATGGCAAACATACCCATTTTTTTAATATGGCAGGGAGGAACTCTTGCTAACTGTGAAATCCCTTATCAATATATATCAATATAATTGCAGTTGCCATTAGGAATCGTAATTCTGAGTATCAAGTTTAGCGTTAAGTGGTGATAGGAGTGTCCTCAGGAAGACAGCCTACACCCACACTAAATGGCCGTAAAGCATTCCCTTTCTATAATTTTATAACTTTAAAAAATATTTTTCTTTTTTTGAATCTGCTCTTACTGCCAGGCTATCAGTTGGCATCCATGTGGTTGTCAGTTTGCCTGCTTCTAGTAATCCTTCAAAACTTCTATTGTTATTGTTGACATGAATTAGAAAACAGAGAGATAATCTTGCTGTGTGTTAAGAGAGTAATGAGGACCTCAGGAAAAGTCTTTGCAATCAGTCAAATCTATACATTTTGTCCTCCAACTTTTATGATTTCAAATTCCCCTAAATTACCACCAGTACAGTTTCTCTTTAAAGACATTATATTGAAAGGAGACATTTAGTTTACAATAGGAGGAATGTGGCCTCTCATTCACCCTTTAATGGAGCGAATGGAGATTTTTACAATGTTTAAGTTGAGCTTCGAAGTCTCACTTAGACCTGGAATAGCCCTATCAGTATCATGACTTATATAAGTGCATTTATAAAACCGAAACAGCTTTGTCTGTTTAACCAGAAATTGGATTAGTACATACATGCCCTGATGCAACAATAATAACACCTTTAAATTAACTTTTCTTTCCATTTGATCTTCTGCTGTTTGGAATACATTAGATTGAATGGTGAGTGTAGTTACCTCTGAGGGAACGGAGGTAGGAGTAATGTACATTACTATTCCCATCTTCAAGAAAAGATCTGTGTTTCACCGAAAGACCAAATTTTATGGCTAGTTTGATAAGGCACCAGGAGGTCATGCTGAGGGGTGTCGATGGTAACCCCAGGTCATCCATTTTGCTGTCTGCCTAAAGGACCACTTGCTTGATGTCATGTAACCTTGCACCTGTCTTAATAGCAACAGCAGGCAAACAATGTGTTTTAGATGAGTTACTTGTTCCTACGGTTGGTCTAATAGCAATAACTGCCGAAGTAATAAATTGTCAAGTAGGGTGTTTAAAGGTTTGGTTTAGAGGTCAAACTTTCATGTTAACTCCACTGATTAAAAAGCAAGACTTCTCAAATATTGTTCCTGCTTTCAGAAACTGAAAAGACAAATTAAGTTCACGGAGAAACCGAAAAGATTCCAGAAGAAAGTTGGTCAGACAGTACCATTTCAGCTGCCAAGGCTTTTTTGTAACAGAGAAAATCAATTCAAATAAATGTTTAGCTAAATAAGTTATAAGGAAGGAGGGTGATGCTGTTAGGAAAAAAAAAAAAAAAAAAGCCCCCAAAAGCTGTGTACAGTTAAAGCAAAAAAGTGTCAGAGCAAGTAGTCCAGATCAGAGCACAGAGGAAAGATTTAAAGGATTGGACTGGAAGTAAGGCCTGGATAGAGGGCAGGCTCAGAGTCCAGATGTAAGACTGAGCTCATAATGATTCAAGATTCATTTTATTCACTCCTTCATTTGCTCATCATGCATCTGTCATGACCGAGGCTCTGTGCTTTGTGTTGGAGAAACAGAGACAAATATATTCAGTCTCTGCTCTGAAGAGATGTACAGTTTATTAGGTGCATTAACAAGTTAGAAAAAATGAGAAAACAGTTGGAAAAATAGATAAGACCATCAACAGACCAGAAATTAAGCCAGTGAGACCCAGGGGCCACAGATACTCCAGGAACTGAGCAAGAAAAGTGAGATGAATGAGCAAAAGTGTTCAATGAAGTTTGAAACCGAGCAGGGATAAGTGACCGAAAAATCTGTCAGCTTCTGGAAGGAAGGGAATACTTGATCTTTTATTTTGGCTTTTATATATCAGTTGCTTTATACCAGGCAAGAAGAAGTTACAAATATAAGCTCATTAAATCTTCCAAACAACCCTATGAGGTAAGTACTATTCTTTTTCTCCCAGGCAGTCTGGTCTCTGTGATCATCACCTTACCTGGTTCACTACCCTGAAGGCAGACAGATCTTCGTGTTTGTGTCCCTGTCCATTTCCTATTCCTGATGCAAAGCAGGCATCACGCGCACATCTGTGGTGTGAAAGCTGTATGATGGTAGAAGCAGGCGTCAGCATCAGGGGCTGAGAGAGGCAACACTCCACAGACTGCTTCGTTTTGTTTTTTTCAGCAGGAACCAATCTCAACCTCTGCAGGTCCAAAGCCCGGAAGTCAAATTAAAAAAGTGTCTATGGAAAGAATAGGGTCAGGTTCCAAGATAGCTCATGTGTTCGTGATTCTCTTCTCTTGAGATGTTTAAAGCAACCTACCCAGGCTCATGTATCTACTTAATAGATATTTATTCTGTAACCCTTGGTACCAGGCACTGTGCTCCATGCCAGGACTATAACAGAAAAATAGTAGACAGGCCTTTCAGGGATAATCAAGGGATCAAGTTAAATACAGATTATCATTAATGCTATGAAGACAAGTTGAGACACAGAGTAATAGGTGGAATAATAAACAGGAAATTTGGGTCTTCTTGAGAAGGTTGCATTTGAGTGAAGACCTGAAGATTAAGATGGAGCAGACTTTCAGCAAAACTGGGGGGGCATGGGCATTCCCAGCAAAGGAAACATCAGGTGTAAAAACCCACATGTGAAAAAGGCTCTGGCATAGTCACAGAACCTGGAGAAGGGAATGGCAACCCACTCCAGTATTCTTGCTTGGAGAATCCCACAGACAGAGAAGCCAGGAGGACTACAGTCCATGGGGTCACGAAGAGTCAGACTCGACTGAGTGACTACCACACACACACACACACACACACACACACTCACACACACATACACTCACACACACACGCACACACACACACACTCACTCACACACACACACCAGGGCAGGTAGAGCCTTATGGGCAGGGAGCAAGGGATGTGGGCTGCCAGTGTAGACCAGAAAGGACCAGACTGCTCAGAACTCTGTGCCCGTGGCAGAGAGTTTAGAGAGGGCTCTAAAAGAAAAAATAAAGGAAAAAAATCTTGGGAGAGTTCAAAACAGGGAAAACCTGATGTTTGAAAAAGACTGCCATAGCTTCTATATGGAAGATCGATTGGTTAGGGCAAAATGGAAGCAAGAAGAATGTTACCCTGGAGCCTAGGATGAAAAGAGTTCTGCAGAAGAAGGTCAGAAAGCAGAGGTGGAGAGGTGATGAGAAGAGGAAGGGTACTTTCGGTACAGTCAAGACTTGGTGATGCATCATCTTTGGGAAAGGAGGGAAAAGAAGGACCTAGGTATGAAGGCCTAGTGTGGTGTTCTGAGTAACAGGGTGTAAAATGAAGCCATGTGTTAAGATGAAGAATATGAAGGAAAGATAAAGAGTTTATAAAATAAAGATAAAAGAAACTTAAAACTTGAACAAAAAATAAATAAGGTATTTCACCTGATGGACCACTGTCTTCCAAATCAAAACTTGAATGAAGTTTAATATGAAGGTAATACTAGCCTTCAATAAATATACAGTAAATTAAGCATTGGATGATAAAACATACCTCTATTAATAAAAACTACTCTAAATATCCTGAGGTTAAGCATTGTGACTGATTCATAGTAGATGTTCAGTAAATCTGTGCTGAAATAAATCCAAATGAAACTCAAGAGTTGGAAAATGAAAAAAATCTTAAGTCAAGAATAACAAGGTTTCTTTTCGGCTCTGCCACTTTCCAATCGAGTGACTTTGGGGAAGTTAAACTCTGAATTTCAATATTCTCATATGCGGAACACAGATTGTAACAGAAGATGACAATGGTTAAATAAAATACTGTGTAAAACCAGCTGCACATAAGAGACCTTCAGACCTCTATATCCCTTCCTACAGCTTCAGCTACTGTTTACTCCTAAGTTTGGGTCTGTAAGCATTTTTCCAATCTCTACATCTATTTCAATTAATTTTGTCTTACCATATAAGATAGCATTGTGCATAGAGAAAGAATTCAATTCATCTTTGCTGATTAGCAGATTCCTTTAATTAAACATAAACCCTCAGGAAGAACACATACATAGCACAATGGACCTCAGTCTCCAGGATTCTGTCACCTATCTTTGTCCTGAAGATCCCCCTTCTGCCCTCTTCTCATTGACAGGCAGCCAAAAAATGAGAATTTGCCTTTCAATCTATTGTGAGCAAAGTGAAATGATTTTTTTCCTGCATAACAAAACCTATAGGCAACTGTAAAATATAATTTCCTCTCAGCTTCTTGACAGACTTGATATAAATTTCAGTGCACAGGGGGATAAAAAAGCAGGGGCCACTTTAAAAGATAAATTTCATCGTGTATATCTGACAATAGCATATGTGTTCATAGTCCTCCCCTTTTTTAAGAGAGGAAGAAATGACTATGCTGTTAAACAATCAAAGGTTAAAGTTAGCTCCGTCATTCATGTGGTTTCATTCTCTTATGCATATTGAAATACCTCAGAAAGATTTATAACCCTGGTTCATACAGTCAGACTTCCAGTAAATGAGTCTCTTTTTTGAAGGTTAAATATTTATGCTCCTATTTTCCTGCTTGATACAGACAATAAGAGTAAACCCCTGTTAATCAAGGAGCCAGGGTGACAGGCAGGTTAGGACAGAAAACAGTGCCTGGTCCAGCATCTAGAAGCATCTTTTGCCTTCCTACATTAGTTCCTCTGGAAATGAATGAATGAAAACTCCCAGATAACCAATCCAGGGAAGCAGAAATAAATCTCTTTGAAAAACATGAGTCTAAGCCTAAAATTCCCCATCTATCCAATCTAGTGAGACAGATCATAGGAGATAACAATCACCCTTTAGAAGAACAGCAATTGCAGTGAGTGAAATACTTCTATGTACATACACTTGAGCTTTACAGAACTCTATGGAGTGGATAGGTAGACATTGATATTTTATCTCCTAGTTGAATATGTTGATGTTTTAAGTGCATGAGTCACTTCATCTGTGTCATACAGACGGTTCATGGCAGGACTATGACAACAACTACATTATCTTGATTCCTATGAGGGTGATTTATCCACTGTGTGCTTCTAATTATGACAACAATATTGACAACAAATACTTACATAGTGAATTACAGTTTAACGAAGGTACACCACGTTATCACATTTGATCTTTAGAGCAATCCTTTGAGTATTTTCTTACTTTATTTTAGTTTTCACCTGATATTTATTTGCATAAAAGTTTCAATCAGATGAAAAATAGCTGCTGCTTGACCCTTCACCTTCAAAACCTGCTTGCTGAGAATAAACCATTTTCAGCTCTCTCACTGATTGCTTCCCTATGTTTATAAGTAGTATTTTTGCATTTATATTTCTCAAGTGTTCAGTTGTAGAAGTATGGACTTCTAGGATAGATAAGAATCAAGTACTGAATACCCTCTCCCAAACACACAAATACAGGAGTTATAAAAAATAATTTTGGTTAAATCAATATTTAGCATTTATATTACTGTGACCACTTAAAATTATTTACAGTTATGGTAGAAAGTACTAAATTTCCTTCATCTCTCCATTTTCTTCAACTCCTTGGTTTTGTTTATTTTCCCTATTAAGTTAATATAAAGGTAATATTTTTTCTGAGTTTCCTATATGCCTATCAAATGATTTTATTCTGAACTTCTATCAATACTCAATATGATTATATTTATTTTCAGGTAAATATATCATCAGTTTAAAAAAAAAATACATTTCTCCTGAACCCTCAGGCCTCTTATCCCAAACTGGACAGTTTTCCAGGCTGCACATCCAGGTACAGCCATCATCTAGGTATTTCCTGTCCATCCCAATATACTGGATCCTTGTTGAATATTTCTCTTCTCCTGACCTAAGTCCTGACTGAGATGGAGCAAATCCTCTGATAGCTTCCTGAGAAAGAAGCAAGACAATTACATTTTGAGAACTTTTAAATCTAAAATGTATTTATTTTTCGTCTAAGAATTCATTTATCATTACCTCACATAGAAAAACTTTCTCTCAGAATCATCAAGAACTTTGCCTACCTTTCTCTCTTCGGTCTTTCTGTTGAAAGAGCCAAAGATATCCTGATTATTCATTTTCTATATGCAATCTGTTCTTTTTTATGAGAGCTTTACAAACTTCTTTCATTAAAGTTCTGAAATATCAAAATGTGGGGCCTCATGCTGGTCATTTCTTATTCATTATTCTGGTTTCTTAGTGGAGCCATTTCAATCTGGGAATTGTTATCCTTCATTACTTAAAAAACCACCTGATTTATACTTGTATACTGTTGGTTTTCTCTAAAAATCCTATTAGTTCAATTGAATGTTCTAGATTTAATGAATATTTCTTTATATCCATTCTTTTTCTTTTTTGTAATTTTTAAATATTAAGGTAAAATATATACAGTGAAGGGGCTTCCCAAGTGGTGCTAGTGGTAAAGAACCCTGTCAATGCAAGGGATGTAAAAGACACAGGTTCAATTCTTGAGTCAGGGAGATCTCCTAGAAGAGGACATGGCAACCCATTCCAGTTTCCTTGCCTGGAAAATCCCATGGACAGAGGCGCCTGATTAACAGCAGTCCTTGGGGTCACAAAGAGTCAGACACAACTGAAGTGGCTTAGCATACACACATATAGAGGGAAATGCAAAACTTGGATCAAAGACAATACAAGTAAAAAGAGTTGTTGTCTGATAAAGACTTAGTTTTGAACAGTTGAAAACTACAAAATTATGTTGGAGACACCCTTCTTCAACCAAGTATTCCTGTTGGCATTCTGGAAGCTAAGTTAGAAGAATACTGATGGTCTATATAAGTCATGGTTTAACCAGAGAAGCAGAACTAGCAGGAGATATAAATATATAAATTAAGGTAAATAGATATGGATATAAATGTAGATATTAGTTTATATCTATCTAATATGTGCATATATAAAGAGGTATATTACAGGGGATTGCCTTGTAATTGCTGGGGCTGGCTGTGCAAGTTCAAAGTCCATAGGTCAGGAGTTCAGGAAAAGAAGATCACAATCAGGCTGGAACCCTATGGGCACTGGTTGAATATTTTGTCCAAATGTTTCAGTCTAGAAGGAAGATCCAGGGTCAGAGAGAGCAATCGAAAAGATAGCAGATGTTTGGAGTCACAGCATCCAAAAAGGTCTGTTTCAGTCTAGAAGGAAGATCCAGGGTCAGAGAGAGCAATTGAAAAGATAGCAGATGTTTGGAGTCACAGCATCCAAAAAGGTCCTAAGCCTTCTTTTAAAGGTCTTACCTTAATTAGGTAGAGCCACCAAAATCATTTTGAATAACTCAAAGTCAGTGGATTAGGAAGTGACTTCACATCTTCAAAATATTTTCACAGCAGAACCTAGGTTAGAGTTTGATTTTATAACTGGGAGAAGGCATGTACATGCTATATCATGACTATCTTCCAGCTGCTAGCTGTATCACACCCCAACAAGAAACACTACAAAGGGGATTCAGGTTAGTCAAGTTAAAACATCAAAATTCTATCACGTGGCCTCATGATTACAATGGAAACATCAACTTAATCCCTTTGTTTTGAGCGCACCACCTAGCTTGCACTCTCAGCTGTGCTCCAGGCTGATTTCCAAGCCTCTAATTCAGTTTCTTTAGAGACAAAAACTCCTATTTTCTGTCAGAGGAGATACCTGGGGGTATTCAACTACTCCCATAAAGACTTCCAACCATTCTTCTTGATTTAAGTCTAATTATCCATCCCACATTTTAAGAAGCCTCCAGTTCCTGAGATTTTTCTGGCCTTCTAAAACTCAAAGGGTTTGTTTTTGTTGGGAAACCACTAGGGTTTCCTCTTTCATCAACCTTATGAAGCAGTTTCTACTCATTCACTTGCCATCTTAATTTTCTAAGACTGTAGATTCCAGGTACTCTAACCACAAAAAACAGACAAAACAAGTAACTATGTGAGTAGATAAATAGGCTAATTTGCTTGACTGTAGTCATTACATAACTGTATACAAATAGCCGTATACAAACTATGTATATCAAAACATCATGTACTATACCTTACATATATAGAATATTATTAAAAAGTTTTAAAAAATTAGAGCCAAAAAAAAAAAAATGTCTTGACTTCTCCCAGTTGACCTCTTCCCTTCCATTTTCTTGTTTTTACTTTCTAGAAAGTTTCTTTCTGGACTTTTAGCCAGGTTTTGACATGTAAATGAATGAGCTTAAACTGCAAAAGCCAAATAGTTTTCTTTGTGTCCATTTTGTGAATAAGGGGACAGTATCCTTCTAAAAAATTAAGTGACATGAAGTCCGACAACCAACACATGGGTAGGGCCTTAAACACAGATTCTCGTAAATTACCTCATTTTGATAAAATGTTAAGAGCATTATTGAAGGAAACAAAGCAGCTTTTTAAGTGTGCTGAAAATATCCCCCTAGTACAGTTAGCTAGGAAAGTTGAAATTGCATTTCCTGGTCACATGATTCATTTATCATCCGTAAGGCACTGACCTGATAAGATATTGAAATGCCTTGTTAAATACTCAGCTGTAGATCCACTTGTTGATTTGCAAGGTTGTCGTATATGGTTACCATTGTAGTTGTTGCTGTTCAGTCATAGGTCGTGTCTCCTTGTGACCCCGGGGACTACAGCACACCAAGCTTCCCTGTTCTTCACTATGCTTAGCATGTGATCCAAATAAATAACTAGTAGGTAGCAAGGGTTCTCCCACAGTCAAGGTAAAAAAAATTAAAACAAAACACAGGAGCAAAGTTGCCACCATCCACAGCTACAAGATGTGACTTACACTCAAGATACTCTTTTGATAGACAGTCTGCATATCTGAAAGTTTGAAATCCGAAAATGAGATGCTTCCATCATGATATCAAATAGTAGTTCCTCTGATTTGGAAGCTGATACTGCCACATGACCATTTCAGACTCCTTGGAGTTTCAATGCAACAGGTGAGGAATGCATCATATTACTGGCTAGACTCCGTGTTCCTGTAGTCTAGAGGATAACAAAGAGGGAAGAAGCATAGGATAAATGACTTTGGTAATTCCCCCAAATTAAAGCGACGAAATCCTTTGTGAAGAGCCTCAGAATAGCCTTAAATCTCATAACACCCTCCACAATAATTGTGGTAGACTGGATTATGGGTCTCCTTACTTTGATGAACAGAATACATATGAACAGAAAACATATGTTCACGTTCTTTGGCATGTAATTTTTCAGTAACCTCCCACTTTGTGTGGAGTCTTCTTTTCTACCCCTCTGACCGTGGGCTTGGTGAATTATTTTGGCCAGTGGACTGTTAGCAGGCACAGTGGCAGCAGAAGTCATAAACGTGCTGATCACCTAGAGACCTGGGCCTCAGGGTGAGATCTGTGAGAGGAACATATGTTAGTCCTCTGGTAGCCTAGAGTCCAGATGGGACCAGGAGCATTACAGTTGACCAACAGACTTGGGTACGAGGAATAAATATTTGTCATTTAAAACCACAGCAACTGGGGCTATTTGTTACACAGGGCTGTTGCTGGAATCACTCAAAAAGTCAGAGGCCTGGTTCTGTAACACTGTCATAATTCCAGTTCTTAGATTTTCACAAGATTCCACTCATCATCCCTTCTCATAAACCTCTCCATCTGAGCAGGCTTTAGTAAATCTTCTTTGAAACAAAATCACCTTAAAAGAAGATGAGACAGTATTTCTTCCTTACAAACTTTATTGACCTATAAGAAACCAAATTATGAGTAATAACTATAGTAACCAATTAAGTATCTAAATATATACAATGAAAGAATGATAAATATCGATTCTCATAAGATTAATTCACTCTATTTTGGTAGGAAAATAAGTTTAAAATCAAGAAAGTTTGCCTCTTCTCGATGTATGATAGACTTGTTATAAAACATTTAAAAATATAAATTAGAAAATTTGTGAGCTATACTTTATAGTTTTATGTCTTATCATCATCTCTCTGCTTCCTACCCAAATATGTTTTTTTCTCTTTTTTTTTTTTTTGGCCTGGCACTCTTGTTTTGGTCAGTGATTCTTGCAGCAAATATCTCTTGTTATTGCTCCCAAAATATAATTATCACTAGAGACATACTGGAGACAGGTGTAGAGATGACTACAGGTAAGTAAATGATACAGATTTTTTTAAAGCGTATTAAATTTATTATCCTAATTGGTGTTTATAAATCTACAAAAGAAAAACATTTTTGCAATTATGTAGCATAAAAGTTAGTTAATTCTCCTCAAGAAAATTATGAGTCTTCAAATTTTTCAGAAGTACTGGTTTTGAAAACACAGAAGAAGGAACTGAAAAAATAATAAGCTAGAATTTTTAGAGATGTTTTGAAATCTGGAATCAGTATTTACAAGTTGAATACTTACAATGATGACTAGTTAGTTGCATTTGAAAACATTACATGGTTGGGGTATAATATGTTTCTAAATATATTTTCATATATGTATACATTTTCAAAACTAGGAAAATCTAGAATAAGTTTTGTTTGCTATGCAAAAGTCTAAAATTTCTAATAAACTTGCTTTTCTTTTTTCTTAAATTTGTGAACTGTTTGAAAAATAACTAAATTTACAGATGTATCTCAGTGTTCAAATGAAAAGGGAGAGTCGCATGTCTCTCACTTTAAATCAAAAGCTAGAAATTATTAAACTTAGTAAGGAAGGCATGTTGAAAGCTAGGAAAGTCAAGTTGTGTAAGCAAAGGAAAAGTTCTTGAAGGAAATTAAAGTACAGGAATGATAAGAAAATAAAACCACCTTACTACTGATATGGAGAAAGTTTTAATAGTCTGAATAGAAGATCAAACAGCATTCCCTTAAGACAAAGTCTTATCTAGAGACAAGCCCTAACTTTTCAATTCTGTGAAAGGTAAGAGATGTGAGGAAGCTGGAGAAGAAAAGTTTAAAACTAGCAGGGGTTGGTTCATGAGGTTTATGGAAAAAAAGGACATATAAGTGCATTATGGAGTGCCAAATGCTGATGTACGATACAGCTAAGATAATTCATGAAGGTGGCTGCACTAAATAATTGATTTTTCTGTGTAGACAGTTATCCTTATATAAGAGGAGAATGCCATCTGAGACTCAGGTAGCTAGAGCGTGCCTATGCATGCTAAGTCACGTCTGACTCTTTGTGACTCTATGGACTGTAGCCTGCCAGGCTCCTCTGTCCATGGAATCTTCCAGGCAAGGATACCAGAGTGGGTTGCCATTACAGAGGATCTTCCTGACTGAGAGATTGAACCCAAGACTCCTGCATCACCTGCATTGGCAGGTGGATTCTTCACCATGGAGCTACCCGGGAAGCCCTGATAGCTAGAGAGGAGAAGTCAATAGTCAGCTTCAAAGCTTCAAAGGACAGTCTGATTCTCTTGTTAGGAATAATGGAGCTGATAACTTTAAGCTGATGTTCATGTTCATTTACCATTCTGAAAATCCTAGGGCTCTTAAGAATTATGCTAAATCTATTCTGCTTATGCTCTATGAATGGAACAACAAAGCCTGCATAATAGCACATTTGCTGACAATGTAGTTTGCCAAATATTTTAAGCCCACTACTGAGATCTACTGCTCAGGAAAAAAAAAAGATTCCTTTCAAAATATTACTGCTTATTTACAATGTATATAGTTACCCAAAAGATCTAATGAAGATTGACAATGAGATTAATGTTGTTTCCACATCTGCTAACAAAACATTCATTCTGAGGCCATGGATCAAGGAACAACTTTGACCTTTAAATTTTATTTAAGAAATACATTTTGTAAGCTATGTTTTTCATAGAGAGTAATTCATTTGATGGACCTGGTTACTGAAATCCTTCCAGAAAGAATTCAACACTTTAGATATCATTAACAACATCTTTTAGAAAAGACAGAAGAACCAGAGATCAAATTGCAACATCTGTTGGATCATGGAAAAGGCAAGGGAACTCCAGAAAAACATCTACTTCTGCTTCATTGACTATGCTAAAGCTTTTGACTGTTTGGATCACAACAAACTGGAAGATTCTTAAAGAGATGAGTATCTCAGACCACCTTATGGTCCTCTGAGAAACCTACATGCAGGTCAAGAAGCAAAAGTTAGAACCAGACACGGAACAAAAGACTGGTTCAAAATTGGGGAAGGAGTACATCAAGACTGAATGTGGTCACCCTGCTTATTTAACTTATATGCAGAGTACATCATGTGAAATGCTGGGCTGGATGAATCACAAGCTGGAATCAAAATTGCCAGGAGAAATATCAATAACCTTGGATATGCAGATGATGCTACTTTAATGGCAGAAAGTGAAGAGGATTTTATTTTCTTGGGCTCCAAAATCACTGTGCATGGTGGCTACAACCATGAAATTAAAAGGTCTTTGCTCCTTGGAAGAAAAGCTTGACAAACTTAGACAGCATATTCAAAAGCAGAGACATTAATTTACCAACAAATGTCCGTAGAGTAAAAGCTATGGCTTTTCCAGTAGTCATGTATGGATGTGAGATGTGGACCATAAAGAAGGCTAAGCACCAAATAACTGATTTTTTTGAATTATGGTGCTGGAGAAGACTCTTGATAGTCTCAAGAGTACACAACCACCCCAATCTGAAGCAATCACAACCTTGATCAGTCAGGATCCATTGACATTGAGGCAAAACCTTCCACTAGCAAGAAAGATTACAGATCACTGGAGGCTCAGATGATAGTTGGCATTTTTAAATAATAAGTATTTTAATTACTGTATTTAAATTGGTTTTTAAACACAATGCCATTGAACTTTTAATAGACTATAGTATAGAGTAGACATAACTTTTTTGCACTAGGAAACAAAAAATATCATGTGACTTCCTTTACTGCTATATTCACTTTATTGTGATAGTCTAGATATGAACCCATAACACCTCAAAACCTATAAGCCTATATAAAAAATAAAATATTAATATCCCCATATGACAAATAATGACTATTTTTAAAAATATTTTTCACTGCCTGGAAGGCCTCTTCATTGCATTATTGAATAGAAACGGAGATAGGGAAAGAAACCTCAAAAATATATATGCACTCCCTTGTTCATTGCAGCATTATTTACAGTAACCAAGGTATGGAAACAATCTATGTATCCATATATTGATGAATAGATAAAGAAAGTATGTACATCATATATATATATATATATATATACACATATATATATATAATGGAATACTATTATGCCATAAAAAGGGATGAAATCTTGCTATTAATATTTTCAACAACATGAAAGGAACTTGAATGCAGTATGCTAAGTGAAATGAGTCAGACTGAAAAAGACAAATACCCTGTGATCTCATTTGTAAATGGAATTTAAAAAATCAAAGCAAAATATGTGAGTTCGTAGGTACAGAGAACAGGCTGGTACTTTCCAGGGGCCTGGTGGGAGGAAGGGCAAAATGAGTGAAGGGGGTCAAAAGGTACAAACTTTTGACTATAACATAAGTAAATGATAGGGATGTAAAGAACAGATGGTGACTACAGTTAATAATACTGTATTGCATATTTGAAAGTTACTAAGAATAGATCTTAAAAACTCTTATCACAAGAAAAAGTTATATATCTCTGCATGATGATAGAGGTTAACTAGACTGATTGTGATCATTTTTCAATACATACAAATATAGAATATTTCTGTTGTACACCTGAAAAAGAGTTATATGTCAATTATACTTTAATTTTTTTAAAAAAGGAGAAAGAAGACAACATTTTTAAGTGCCAGTTAAAGGCTAAAATTCTCAATGATCATGGAAATACTGCTCTATTAAGAAGACGTATTTAATATAAAAGTTTAAAACAAGTCAAAGTTTAGATTAAACAGGATAAACTCATTTAAAAATGAAAATAGAAAAAAGTAACAAAATAGGAAGCTACAACATAGCAGAGAGGATAAACAAGCCAAAAGTTATTTATTTGAAGAAAGAAAGAGTAAAGTTCATGGCTTCAAGGGACATATATAAGAGTGTCCATGAGAGTAGTGTCATAATAGCAAAGAGTAATAATAATCATTAATATAAACCATTAAATAGTAGCAATAAGCCAATAATAATAACCACCATACCCATTTCTAAGAAAATAGGTTGATGTATTTTAATATAAATACATATTAAAATATTTTATAGCAATAGAAAAAATTGATTTACAGCTGTATGTCTCAACAAGGATTAATTTTATATATACATTGTCTTTTTTATTTATTACAATCAGGATCTAACACTGAGTTTGTGGGAGGGAAGATGAGTGTATCTCCAAACAAAATCAGATCTCTGCCACCAAGGAAGGATGGGAATGGCTACTAAATAAGCAATCCATGGTGTCATCCTAAAATACCCACTTGAAAAATGCAATCACTAAAAAAAAATCACTAAATGTGAATATGCTAAATCTAACTTGCATAGTCTGAAGATTTCAAGATTCAAAAGCTACGATAAAATAAACATGGCCACCAGATTCCTTTATTCATTATATATTTTCACAATCATATCTATGAATGTATATGGAAAAGAACAGTCATTAAATGTCCGAAGTTTGTTCTGTCATCACTGTATCCAACAAGTTTGTATATTACAATGGAGAATTCTGTTCCTGCCAGATGACAACTGTGTGATCATAAAAAAAAATCATTTAAACTACTAGATATAAAACTTTGATACCTTAGGCTACATTATGGATGTGTTGGCCAAATGAAATCTTTGACAATAAAAATATCTTGGAAATGGTGGAGCTGAAACTATATACCAATATGTTTGATCCCTCTGACTAAAGTTTGACATGAGAACAAAAAACTTCTCTAAGTGTTTTTTAAATTTGTATTGAAAAACTCTAAATTATCATTGAATTATTTTACATTTCCATAGAGCTTTACATTTTACCCAAAAAATTAAAATACAGAATTTTCCTCTGGCTTGATAACATTTTTATCTTTTTATTATCTTTATTCTACAGATGAGGAATTAGAGGCTCAGGGATGTCAATAACTTACTTAATGGACTTAGGTCCTATGAAGTGAAGATGAGATTTCAAATCAGGTGTTCTGACATTAACATCAGCTTTCTTCCCAAAATGCTGTGCTAAGTGGTGATCTCTAAAAAAGAAAACAAAAAGCAAATGAGATGGTGATCTCTAAAAGAGACCAGAAAATGGTCACCCTTGAGTCTTGAGCTAAGTAACTTTGAACTGAATACATGCAAAGAAATGAAGATGAGGAAAAGAAACAATTGAAGTCAGCCAGGGAAGAACACCTGGAGCTTACACAAATCTTACTTTCATGGACAGTATTAAAAACTTCATAATCCAAAGGGAGTTGGACAGACAACTCAGAAAGAAATTACCTCAATAGTGAAACAACTTATCCTTAGATTAGTGGTGCTCTAGACCCATCTAATAAATCTTAAAAATGAGTCTCAAAAGCATCAAAGTTTTTCCAAGTGACTAGGATAACCAGTAGTTCCAGTTTGTCCTAAATGAAAAGGTTCCTGGTATGAAGAATTTAATTTTAAAACTAAGACAATCCCAGGTAAGTTTAATAAATTGTTTGCCCTATAAAACTCAAGAGCATTTATAGAAATATAAAAATATCTATAACAGAATGAAGAATATTTCACAGAATCTAGCCTTCAGTTAAAAAAAAACTGCCAAGCATTTATATAAGCAGGAAAATATGATTACTACAAAGAGATATATATTAGTAAATCAATATAGAAAGACAGAGATTGACAGATTATAGAAAGTTTATCATGCTAATAAAGACATGGAGATATAAAAAACATTTTGAAATTCTTGAGAGGAAAAATAAGTGTGAAGGTGATGAATACAATAGATTAATTTCGTACATTAAATACTAAAGAGAAAAGATTAGTGAACTTGGGGTCATAAAATAATCCAAGGTAAAACACAAAAGATAAAGAAACTGAATATAGTAAAGAGAACTTCAGTGAGGTATAGGACAATTTTAAACAGTTTGGATTTAGTATATATGTAATTGCAGTCCTTGAAAGAGTAGAAGAAATGTTGGACAGGAAAATTATTTGAAGAAATAACAGCTGAAAGATTTCCAAATTTGATGAAAACTATGTACCCAGAGACCTAAGTTCAAAGAAATCCAAGCTCAAGAAATATGACTTATAAAATATATTATAATCAAGTATCTTTAAGTAGTAAGAAAGAGAAAACCTTAAATGCAGCCAGAGGATAAAAGATATATTACTCATGAGAAAAAAATATATAAATGATGTGGATTTTTCAGAAACAATTCAAGTCAAAGCACAATGAAGAAATACCTTTAAAGTATTGAAGGGAAAAAAAAGTCAACCTAAAATTATATACCCAGAAAAAAATCTTTCATAAATGAATGCAAAATAAAGGCTTTTTTCCAGATATACAAAAGCGGAAAAACAGCAAAAGTAGATTTGTGCTAAAATAAATATTAAAAGAAATAGGTCAGGGAGAAAAAAGAAAAAATTAAAAAAAAAAAAAAATATATATATATATATGTTTATATACCAGAGAGAAATGTAGACCCAGAGACTGCAAATAGTCTCCCTTTAGTCTTGAGCTAACTAATAAAAAGCACCAGAAATAGCAACTGTTGAATAATATAGCAAAGCTCCTGTGATGCTTATTAACTAGTATAATATTATTTGAAAGTAGATGATAAATCTAAAATATATGCTCTAAACCCAAAAGCAACCACTAGCAAACAATCCAAGGAGAGAGATATAGTTAATAAACTGGTGATACAGTTATAACTAAATCATAAAAAAAACACATTAATCTCAAAGAACACAGAAAAAGAAAGAAAAAAAAAATAATAGGTGCAACATATTAAAAAAAAAAAAGCCTAGAAATATACGTAAGTCTAATCATATAAGCCAGTTCAATGGACTTGAATCAGAGCAAACTCCAGGATATTGTGAAGGACAGGGGAGCCTGGTGTGCTGCAGTTCATGAACTGGACACAACTTAGTGAGTGAACAGCAAAAACAACAAATCATATAAATAATTCTTCAAATGTAAATAATCTAAAAAGTACATGAAAAGCTTAAAAATATCATTTTGAATGAAATAGCAAGATCCAACAAGAAATAATTTTTAAATATAATGAAACAGGATAAAGGAAAAAAGAATGAGGAAAGATATTCTCTATACCAATATAATCAAAAGAAAGAATGACTACTTTCACATGAGATGAAGTAGATTCCATAGCAAAAACATTATTACAGAAGGAGATAATTTTTGATGAGAAATATGTTAATATGTCAACATAATATTCCTAAGTATTTATGTATTCAACAATGGAACTTCAAAATGCAAAAATCAAAACCTGATAGAAGTTTTAAGGATCAGCTGATACAAGGTGCATTCTCTGACCACAAAAATAAATAAGTAAATAGAAGTTACTTACAAAAAGATACTTCAATAATCTTCAAAGATTTATAAATCAAATAGCATATGTAAAAATAGCCCATCAAAAGTCAAAGGAGGAGGTATTTTTAACTGGATTAAAACAAAAACACAACATATCAAAAATTTTTTAATGCTTCTGAATCAATTCTTATAAGAAAGTTTATAACAATTGACACCTTATATTAGAAAAAGAAGGTATCAAAATAGTGACCTCAGCTTCCACCTTAAAAAGAAGTAAAAGATAAGAACAAATTAACACAAAGGTAGGAAAAAAGAAATAATAAAGATCAAAGTGGAAATTAATGACATAGATAACATAAAATGATAGAAAAAATCAACAAACCAATCTTGATTCTTACAGAGATCTACAAAATTGACATTTCTAGTTATCCTTTTCAGAAAAGGAAAGGAAAAGATATATGAATTGTATACTGGCTTTATGAGTGAATATTAACAAATTTTTATATTTGTTATTTGAGTATATTTGAGTATATATTTGAGTATATGAGTATATTTATATACTCATAAAGCCATCTATACCTGGAATTTTCATTTCAGGAAAGTTTTCAATTATGAATTTAATTTTTTCAATCAATATAAGGCCATTCTTAGTACCTATTTCTTCTTAAATGAACTCTAGTAGTTTGTGTCTTTCAAGAAATTGGCCCATTCCATCTAGGTTGTTAAATTTATTGACACAATGTTGTACATAACTTTTCCATATTAATTCTGTAATACCTGCAGAATCTGAAAGGATGCTGTCTCTCACATTCTTGATAGTTACAATTTATATATCTTTTCCTTTCCTTTTCTGAAAAGGATCTTCACAAGCTCTTCTGTAAAATTGAGGAGATAATACTTTTCCAATGTGTACTTTGAGGCCAACATTATTGACAGATTGTTATAAAAAGTAAGTTATAAGAAAAGAAAAATATACTTCTTGAATCAAGAAACAAAAATTACTTGTAATGTTTTAGCAAACTGAACCCAACAATTTTTACAAATGATAATGAACAAATCATAATGAATTAGGGTTTATTCTTAGGAAAGCAAGATTTGTTTTACATTTAAAGCATCAATCAATCTGATCCACTAAGGGATCCCAAAAAGGATAAAGTATTATGATAATTTAAATACACATGAAAATAGGCATTTAGAAAATAATATTTCTGATCAAAATTTTCAGTAAACTAGAAACGGAAGGGGGATTCCTGAATCTGATAGTGGGTATCTACAAAAACTTTTAGTTAAATCATGTTTACTGGTAAAAGACTAAGTGTTTTTCCCTTTAGAACAGAAGTAAGAGAAGCATGTCTACCCTCACAATCTTTATTCAACATTGTATGGAATCTCTTGCCAATTGAATAAGGCAAGAAAAAAATAGATAAAAAGAATCAAATTTGGAAAGGAGACAACAAAACTAAATTTATTCATGGTTCATGTAATTATCTATGTAGAAATCCAATGTAACTAGAAAAAAGAATGCCAAACCTAATGAATGAGTTTGTAAAGGTTGCAGGATACAAGGTTAACACACAAAATTCATATCTATAAATATATTTGCCATGAATTAAAAAAAATATTAATTTACCAAACAGTATCATTACGATTATATGTGGAAGACCTTACACTGAAAATGACATTTACATGAGTGTATATATGTCAAAATTGGTTAAATAATTATATTTTTCATACATTGAGCTTATTGTCTGTATATATAGTCCTTTCATGTGTTTGTGCTAAGTCACTTCAGTCATGTCTGACTCTTTTGTGACCCTATGGACTCTGTCCTTAGGATTCTCCAGGCAAGAATACTGGAGTGGGTTGCTATGCCCTCCTCCAGGGGATCTTCCTGACCCAGGGATCAGGAAGATTTCTTATGTCTCTTATATCTCCTGCACTGGCAGGAGGGTTCTTTATTACTAGCATCTCCTGAAAAGCCCAGACCTTGTAGAGTAGGAAACAATTTTATATATGTGTGCATGCATGCTCAGTCATGTCTGACTCTTGATGACCCCATGGGTTATATAGCCCACCAGGCTCTGCTGTCCACGGAGTTTTACAGGCAAGAATACTGGAGAGGGTTGCCATTTCCTACTCTACTTACATATTTTAAATTGTTAAAAACTGTTATGGTAAAGCTATCTTTTATATACCATTTCATCATATCATTTAGACTCCACAGATGTTGTAAACATACAACTTGTTTCTGTATTAAATTCATTCTTGTCATGTGTTTTATCACCATGTGAAAATTGAAGAATTGTAGAAAAAAAACCAGGGCACATTATTTCTAGAGAAAATCTAATTGTTCAACAACATTAGCATTCTAGCACTTCAGAGTGTTGGCATTTGTGCTAGGGCTTCTCCCTTGGTGATTACAAGAAACTCAAAGGTCCAAGCATTTTATTCTCACACAAAAATGGCCAGAGGCAGAAAAGGATAGCTTCTCCCAGCGTGCCTTTCTTTAAGAATAAGAGACCATCTCTAATCATCATCTTCTCACTAAACAAAGACCAGAAGAGATCGCTTTTTTCTTTTGAATCACTCATAAAAGCAAATAAAACTTAATAAATTGTGACTTAGAAAAGAGACACTCTTTATCAGAATTGTTTCATAACCTATTCCCAAAACATTGTCAGGGGACTAGATGCCCATAACTGACATGTATTAAGCAAGATGAACTCTCTTTCCTGCAAACACTAGGGCAGAAACTGATTTTTCCCCTTAACAGCCAGATTAAAAGAAGACAAGACCCACAGTGTCCACCACATTAATGCTCCAAAAGAAAGACAACTTATTATCAAGCACAACACAAAACAGAGATGAAACATAGCCCTCTAGTGTCCAGGATCTCAAGGAATTATGCACTTTGAGTAACACAATCAATCAGTGGTCACATATGAGATGAAATAGTTTTGCATTCCTCTTGCCTTCAAGAAAGAAGAGATCTGAATTGTTGTGGACCAGTGATTTAGCACTTGTCCCTATTTCCCAGGTGGCGCTAGTGGTAAAGAATCTGTCTGCCAATGCAGGAGATGTGAGTTCGATCCCTGGACTGGGAAGATCCCCTGGAGTAAGGAACGGTGACCCACTCCTGTATTCTTGCCTGGGAAATCCCAGGACAGAGGAACCTGGCAGGTTACAGCTAATGGGACCACACAGAGTCAGGCACAACTGAACACACACGCACACCCATACCCTACATGTAGATCTTCAGTGAAGATACTCTCCAAACGTGGCATCCTTATTCAGTTCTCATTCTTATCTGTACAAAAGAGGCTGCCACAAGTCTACATGGTTACCGTCCCCTGTTGTTCTCCTGTATCTGTGACTTTGTGTAGGGTTCAGTCACATTTCTAGGATCCCAGAGCACTCAAGAAATGCTTCTAAGAATTTAGGAAAGAGTATTCAAAAGGACTGTATAAAATTGTGTTTCCCCAGTCCCCGGGCCATGGACTGGTACTGTTAGGAACCAGGCCTCACAGCAGGTGGTGAGCAGCAAGCAAGAGAGCAAAGCTTATCTGTATTTACAGCCGCTCTGGTTGCAGGAAAATAAGCTGTGTTCCCAGCGATTCTGTATTATGCTGGGTTGTATAATTATTTCATTATATATCACAATTTAATAACAATAGAAATCAAGAGCACAAAAAATGCAATGTACTTGAAGCATCTTGAAAACATCCTCCCACCCCCTGTCCGTGGAAAAATTGTCTTCCACAAAACAATTTTTGGCCTAAAATGAAAGACCAGATATATAGCTTCCCTGGTGGCTCAGAGGTAAAAGAACCCACCTGCCAGTGCAGGAGACACAGGTTCTATCCCTGGGTTGAGAAGATCCCCTGGAGAAGGAAATGGCAACCCACTCTAGTCCTCTTGCCTGGGAAATCCCAGTCAGAGGAGCCTGGTGGGCTACAGTCCATGGGGTCACAAGAGTCAGATACGACTTAGTGACTGAACAACAACAAAATATACTCTAAGACCAACATCTGGACTCATCTTATCTCCCCCTAAAAACACAGTTTATCACTAAAATTAAAGAGATGTTCTTACATAGCAGAGTCCTACTTCACCTAATTTAGGAAAAACTCATATATTATTTTAAGAAAAGACAACTCCCCCCATTCCCACCATGCGGGCCTTGTGTCTTACATTTCTTCCCCTTCTTCACTTTTGAGAAATCAACAAACCTTCCGAATGGAGATTTCTGGAAGTATTCAGCAATAAAACATGCCATCTTTTACCCTTTCCATGAAGCTCCATCCTTGTCCTTCCAACCCTTTGAGCTGACCACTTGTGAAACCAGATGACATTACCCTGGCTCATACTGTAGCCGGTCAGGATCCAGGGGCTTGGCGCCTGTGGTGGTTTGGCTAACCCAGAAGATATCAAGAAACTCTCTGGAGTGTTCTATCCACGGGAGACCCTAATCACATCCTCTCGCATTGCCATAACACATCATTAAGAGAAAAGGAGACATTTGATCACATACTAAAGGGATCGGCTGCTTTGCTTGTGAGGAATCTGGCTAGAGAGAGTGATGAGATCAACTGAGTATTTTCATACAGTGAGTCTCAAAACTAGCCATCCTTCATTTATTTATTATTTTCAGTTGGGAAATTAAAGATGAATAATGATTTCCCAATTGCCCTTCACAATCATGATTCAGCCTGAGAGCTAATAAGCCATCTTCAATACCCAACCCCACCCCCCCCCACCGACCACCACCACCTTTTCTGAACAGATATTTTTTCCACACGGATGAACACAAAGAAATAATCAGATAGGAGATTTTTCTTCTAAATTAGGCCTCTTGTTTGTAAACTGAAAGAGTGCTGACGCAGTTCAGACCCCGCTCTGCAGCACACAGGCCGGTGTTGCCCAGGCCGGTCACAAAGAGGGGGGAGAAGGGCAGGCTTTGTTCTATTCTTCAGGCTCCTTCTGTGTGAGAGGCCATTCAGGCGCTCGCTGCTTCTCCGCACCCGCGCTCTCTGGCCCTCTCTGGCTCACACCCTCTCTCTGTTCCTCTCCGTTAGGCCAGCATGAGAGGAGCGCCGCTGGCTGGGAATGTGCTTTGATGTCGACCTCTGGCTGCCACGGCCAGACCTGCCTTGGTGGGTGAGTAGCACGGGAGTGAGGGCGTGTGTGGGAGAGAGAAGGATGAAAGGAGGGCGGCTGGGGCCCGGGATGCGGACAGACTCCTGTCTGTTCGTTTAGATGCTTCAGGAAGGGAAATGCTGAGCCTCACGATTCCAGAGGTGACAAACCAGCTCAACTTTAGAAATGACCATGTGAAGTACTGCCTAACGCAAAGAATCAAATTATTGTTCAGGCTTTTGGCATTAAAAAAAAAAAAGAAAAGAAAGAGATGAGCCATGAGCATTGCCAAAGAGAAAAAGACATTCAGATGACATTCTAAGGAGCCTGGTTACTCAAGGATGCAGGGAACCCGACACAGAGACAGGGTCTGAGTGACGGCTTAGCACAACTTGCGCTCTTCCAGCTTTTGTTTTGATGACTTGCACCAGATGTCAGGAATAAATCACAGGCCCTGGTGGTAAGGCTACATTTGTGATGCGAGCAGACAACGCATGAAATCGTCACATGCACAGTCTCCTCTGATCTCTGGGGACCAGCCAGGCAAGGGAGATCCTGAGAGGCTGAACCCACAAAGGAGCTTATGGTTTGTATGAATTCTTGGCATTCAAGAGCTACCTTTGGTCAGATCATGGAGTTTCTGAGGCTCTGTCTAGATCAAAAGGCTTTATATTGCCAGGTTGTCAGAATAGATCAGACCTTGTTCTCCTGTAACTAACACTTGTTTCTTCTTCCTTCAACCACCTATTTTGTTAATCCCACCACGTAAAGGAATGAGAGTCTCTCCTCATCACTGATTTTACAACACATTCTGTCAACGCTCTCCAGCAGGTTTGGGAAGGTGGAAGGAGGCAGAGAAATTTTATACAAAATCCTTTTTGTTTTTTTCTATTTTGTTGACTCCCCGTGAATATTATTTCAAAAAACATTATCATCAAGCAAGAGTTAATTGAAGACCTACTACATACTATATCCATCGTCTCATTGTTCAGTTGCTAAGTCATCTCCGACTCTTTGTGACCTCATGGACTGCAGCACACCAGGCTTCCCTGTCCTTCATCATTTCCCAGAGTTTGCTCAACTCATGTCCATTGAGTCAGTGATGCCACCCAACCATCTCATCCTCTGTCACCACCTTCTCTTGCTGCCCTCAGTCTTTCCCTTGCATTAGGGTCTTTTCAAATGAGTTGGCTCTTTGTATCAGGTGGCCAAAGTATTAAGAGTTTCAGCTTCATCATCAGTCCTTCCAATAAATATTCAGGGTTGATTTCCTTTGGAGTGGGTTGGTTTGATCTTCTTGCTGTCCAAGGGAATATCAAGAGTCTTCTCCAGCACCACAATTCAAAAGCATCGATTCATCAACACTCAACCTTCTTTATGGTCCAATTATCACCTCCATACATGATTACTGGAAAAACCATAGCTTTGCGTGTATGGACCTTTGTCCGCAAAGTAATGTCTCTGCTTTTGAATACACTGTTTAGGTTTGTCATAGCTTTTCTTCCAAGGAGAAAGGGTCTTTTAATTTCATGGCTGCAGTCACCATCTGCAGTGATTTTGGAACCCAAGAAAATGAAATCAGTCACTGTTTCCACTTTTTTCCCATCTCTTTGCCATGAAGTGATGGGACTGGATGCCATGATCTTAATTTTTTGAACGTTGAGTTTTAATAAGCCAGCTTTTTCACTCCCCTCTTTCACCTTCATCAAGGGGCTCTTTAGTTCTTTTATGCTTTCTGCCATTAGAGGAGTATGACCTGCATAACTAAAGTTGTTGATATTTCTCCTGGCAATTTTGATTCCAGCTTGTGATTCATCCAACATTTTGCATTATGTGTTCTGCATAGAAGTTAAATAAGCAGAGTGACAATATACAGCCTTGACGTGTTCCTTTCCCAATTTTGAACAGTCCATTGTTCCATGCCCAGTTCTAACTGTTGCTTCTTGTCCTGAATACAGGTTTCTCAGGAGACAGGTAAGGTGGTCTGTTATCTCATCTCTTTAAGAATTTTCCACCGGTTTGTTATGATCCACACAGCTTTAGCTTAGTCAGTGAAGCAGAAGTAGATGTTGTTTTTAAGAATTCTTTTGCTTTTTCTGTTATCCAAATGGTGTTGGCAGTTTGATCTCTGGTTCCTCTGCCTTTTCTAAATCCAGCTTGTACATCTGGAAGTTCTCAGTTCACATACTGTTGAAGCATAGCTTGAAGGATTTTGAGCATTACCTTGCCAGCATGTGAAATAAGCACAACTGTACAGTAGTTTGACCATTCTTTGGCATTGCCTTTCTTTGGAATTGGAATGAAAAACTGACCTTTTCCAACCCTGTGTCCACTGCTGAGTTTTTCATAGATCATTGAATCCAGAAGTTCAAAGAAAAATCATTTCACTTTGTATTCAATCTGGAACTGTCCTCCAGTACTGAAATGCCTCCTACTATTAAAATATGATCTTTACTTTTTAGAAAAATCTCACTTTAGGAGAATAAAATGATAAGAAGTTCTATATTTTTCCCACTGTGTCTTTTAAGGAAAAGATTTTCGGTTTGCATGGTTGTATCTTACCTGAGACAAAATGGTCAACGAATGTTCTCATACTGATCAGAGAATTCATGGTAGCTATTTGCTAGTGGACAATTCTGGATGTCATTAGGAGCTAAATAAATTGTCTGCTGCCAGTCAAAATGCCATTCAGACAAAACCTCATTCTCCATTGAGATAGACTGATACATAACTTGCTTCCAAGATGCCTTCAAAACCAATCCCACATCCCACAGTTTACAGCCTGGAAGAAAAATTCAGAGTCCTCTCAGCCCTAACCTTGGTTAGGGCACGATGCTGCTGTTTTTAGGGATGTCTCAGCTCAAAGGTAAACCCCCTTATGGAATAGAGAAGTATACTATTATCATACTCACACCAACCCAAGAGCTTCTGGGCTATAAGTTAGGTTCACGGTTATTAAAAAAAAAAAAAAAATTACCCTGCATTGTTTTTAATTGACAAAACACAGAGAGATCTAGGTTAAATGGAACTATTTGTTTTAAAGGATAAATACATCCTCAGTGGTAGAGAGTAAGTTCAGATTAGCTAGGTACATTCTCACAAGTGCTATACTTTTCTAAACCACACCCTTATGAAAAATCTTACTGTTGTGAAAATCATTGCCAAAAACATAAAATAAAATAAAGCAGGAAAATTGCATAGGCAACGGAGTCGCCCCCCTTCCACAGCCCAGGCAGATACTATGCCTGTCCCTCCCACAGCAGGTCATCTTTGGTGACTTCCCAGGTCTTCACTCCACCCCTCAATTATGAAATCAGCGAAACTCTCAGGGGAAGAAGACCCAGAAAGAACAAATGTGGCAGCAAGAGACAGAGGAATCAATACCTTCAGAGTCTGAGAATGTAATGGGCCCTGTAGATCTGTTAATTATCAAACAAAAATTCTGTTTCAAGAAGGGGAAAAAAGTGCATTTTAATAACAGCTCTATAATTAGCCATTGCTGTTCAGGGTTTCTTAGTAGTTTTTATGTTTGTCTGCCTTCACCTTTATTTCCTTTAACAATGTTCACATAAAATGGCTCAGAATTGCTCTCCCTCTAATTATTTACTGTAACAACCAACAAGCTGCGAGAAAGATGAGAGAGGAGTGAAGAAAGATCTTTGTACAGGATGTATTGACTCACCACTGTTTCCTTCTTACTCCTCGATATATTTTTTGTTGTTCTTTCCTAGCATATAATTTGTATGTTTGCATGAAACACTTGCCTGAGCTGTTTGATTCTATGATGTTTGATTTTAATATAGATACACAGTTTGTTCAGCATTTGGTAAAACACAGATCCGATCTATCCCCAAAATCACCACTGACCAAGATGGAGCTGGTGGGACTTGTATGTGATAGGGGTGGGCGTCAGTTCAGAAATGTAAATGTGACAACCGGGAGAAGGTAGGATTTTAGATGCCAAGACTGAATTTAAGGCAGGGAACAATTTGGGGGAAAATGTTCAATTCTGAGGAAGCAAATGAGAAATGAAATCCTCAATGGGGCAAAAACAAGAGCAAAAGTCCCAAGGACAAATCAGGGTCAAAGTCACGACAGTCTAAAGAAGGCAGGATATTCACACTGATGGAAGCAGTCAGCCTGGTATCATGTCCTTGAACTGAGGTTGCTTGCATCCACTGTTCTGAAAGCCCATCTTTAAAAGGTGAACTCTGAGTTCAGCACCAGAAATGATGACCATTGCACTGTGAATAACAGTGACTCTGTACTCAGCCAACACCCAATATATGGAATGAGAACATGTTCAAGAGTCAGAACATGGGCTTGGGAGGTGGCAGATTCAACTACTATTCATCACCTTTCTGTGAGCAACATGAAGTGATCACTATCAACAAGTTGTCATTACTAAGTGATCAGAATATTATGAGCAAAATGGTAACATGAAACTTGAAATGAGAAGAGGCTAAAATTAAACAGCTGAGGTGTGAACCATTGCACCCCTTGTAACATCACCCATCCAAGTCACTTCCAGGATGAAGAAAAGACCACAGAACACCAGGACATCACTGACGCTACAAAACCGTGTCAAGTGGCTCTCTTTAAAACCAATCAAAGGTATGACCTTTGACCTTTTCTGTCCTGTCCCAATTTAAGTTTCTTTCAAAGATGAGTCTATTCCCACTTTGATGTGACACCCATGAGATAATACAAGAAGCGCCTCCACTCTCTGGGAGCCCGGGGCTTTCCTCTGAGATAAGCATGGGATGACTTCTGTCCAACACAAAGCCAAGTTTAAAACCGCCCATGCTATGTTAGAGATCTCCAACAAGATTCAGAACAAAATAAATTTTGCTCTGTTCTCTGAGTAGTAATGGCTCTTGGTAATAGGCTCTTTCTGTAGTTTATTGGTCCATCTTGTGGTTTATTAGAGCCCAGTCTGTGTCAGGACTTCCATTATAAGCCCATATTTCTCTGGGTTGAGAGATCAACAACACAATTGGGCTAGTATTGAACCTTAATCTTGATATTCAGCCCCTGCTTGAGAATATAAGAGGAGAAATTAAAGAGAGAAGGGCAGAAAGAGACAGATGGAAAGAAACACCCAGGAATGTGGTGTTGTAATTCCAATATTTGTTTATCTTAGTAGTTAATTGTAAGGCACATTTTTTTTTTCATTGTTTCCATTTATTGTGGGACACGTTTGATGGATGAGAAGTTATTTGATAGAAAAAAAAATTTAAACAAAAATTAAAATCAGTTTTCCCCCAGCACAGTTATCATATCTATGTGTCCACAAAGCAAAGATGTCTTCACCTTGTAATTTGCTATTCAAGTCACTTAAAGAATGAGGGGTGTAACAATATGCAAAGCCAAGAGAGAAAAATGGGTTTTTAAATGTTGGATTTTTCCTAGTTTTTTCTTTCCTTTGGCTTATGATGAGCCACTGGCAGACTTCTGTTAAGATGAACTTTTATGTCTTTCTTTATTTAAACAAAAACCAAATAATACCAATGTTGTTTTTTATTTTTACTCATACCACGCTAAAGAAAATTATTTAAATGCGTTTAAAGTGCTTCCGATGGCCATGTTAGCTAAGAAAAGATCATTTGTAAAGGATCCATTTCAAAATGCACTGTCTTGCTGTAATGTCCACTATAGAGAAAGACCTTAGCTTAAATTATACCACAGCTATTTTAAATGGATTTTTAAATTATCTACCTTTGCATTTCATCATGGATGTTTCAGGGAAATTATCCTGAGATAATGCCAACAAATGGCTGCAGACTTTAGGTTTATAATTGCTCTTGTTCATTTAAGGTTCCCAGCAGACCATATCAGGAAATTCAATGCCTGGCAAGTCGGGGTTGATAATATACCGTAACTGGCATTTTCTTATTAGATGAGCACCCAAATCAGCTTTCATTTGTAGCAATGACCCTAATTAAGAGAACCATGATTTAAAGCACAGTCTGTGCATTTTAAGAATCGGATCTGGATATGGTAGTGTTAGCCAAAGGGTTATTTTTTTTTTTTAGCCCATAAAATTGGCATTATCTAACCTTAATTTTTCATATGTATATCATATTCTTTCAATTTCTCTCTCAAAATGAGAGGCTTCCTTCTAGCTTCCGAATACAGATATGTAAAACTGTCACATGTATACATTCCCAAGTATCTAAGTGTACTCACCCCTATCTACAGTAAATGATTCAGTTTTACAGTTGTAAGAGATCTTAGAAAAAAGATAACTTGCTACAAGGCTCACCAGCCCCAGCTTCTTAAGTGGAAGAACCAAGGGCTTTGGAGCTAATACAGTTTGCTTTGGATCATCAGTCGGTGAGAGGTAGAGCCTAAATTGCATAAGTATTTTGAAAATTGCACAAGAAAGAACCTACTCTTCCCCACCTCCTGCAAAAAACAAACAAACAAACAAACAAATGACCTGTTAAAGATGTTACCTGTGGCATATGTTAATGTACCTGGATTTGTTTTTATTTTTTTAAACTCATCCAATCAACAGAAAGTATTATTTACTGGGACCTTGAAGCTTTGTTATAGACTGAAATTTTATCCTCACATTGGTCATGGTGGGACCATGACCATGAAATTATCTTGTACTGTATTGGAAGGATATTTGAGTACTCCATCTGAATGTGTGTATAAAATTTGAAAACTTATCGAGTGGGACCCAAAGTAAATCAAACCTCTCTTATATGCCGAGGATAATGAGATGAAGCAAGAATGATAACCAATATTTGGAGATCATGTTATAATTCATAAAGAACCTTTACCTATATTATTTCCTTAACTACAATTACCTTCACCCAACACTGTGAAGATGCATGGCAAAAACAAGAACTTTAGATATCAGAGCATCACCATGCCCATTTCTCTGTTTAGAAGTAAGACTGTTTCCTAAAGTGAAAAAAAATCCAGGTTTCCATACATGTACTCTCCACTATGCTATACTGTCTTCCTGGTAGAAATAATTATTATTGATAATATAAATAGAAAAAGTTAATGTGATTTCTCAGTTATGGTTGTAATTATAGTGGTGATTACAACAGCTATTACTTTTGAGCTTCAACTGCCTTTCGCTGCAGTATCTTGCACATAAACATGGATGCAAAAGCCTGTATGGTAGGTATTATCACACCAGTTCAGAGTATGAATCAACAGAGGCTTGGGAGCTCAGATTATTTATCTAAATTCACAGAGCCTGTAAAAGGCAGAACCAGGATCGGAACCAGGTTAGCTTGACCCAGAACGAACTGTTTTCTCTTTGCAGTATTTCCTTCATGATAAGATAGCACACATGTTTGACAAAATAGTGGTAAACTGGCAACAGGAACACAAACAGAAATCAATGCAAAACACTCTCAAGGTTCAGTTAGTGCAGGAGAATAACTTCACATAAAAAAGAAAAGTTCATAACAGGAAAGGCTGTCTATGTAGTGGGTATAGTTGTGTGTGAGTGTGTGGGTGGGTAGATGTTGTGTGGGTGTGAAAGAGAGAGATGTATATATATATATAGACATGATGTAAATCATGTATATAAATGATAAATCCATGTTTATATTTTCATTTATGGTTATGTATACATAAATACATGAAAAGTAAAAAGAAAAACATTTAAAAAATAAAACCAGGAGGAATAACACATGATATTATTAAGGCTTTTCACAAAATCTTACACAATTCAAACTGTTATTAAGTAGAATTTATTTTATAAGTTTGGTATAGGAGATAGGATTCCTACCGGTATTATAGGCAACTTTTTATCAAGGTTTAATTGTTCAAGTTGCTTCATTTCAAGGAAAATGATTTAGCCCCCAGGATATGCAGATGACTATTATAATAAGCCACATTTTTGTAAGGAGAGGAGGGCCTTCAGCTATTCTTGCAAGAGTGAAAATTTCCAGGAATTATCCTTACTGCTATTATAAATTAATAAATTTTAGTGGTGCCATACCACAAATCTTTGGCACTGACCTATATAGAAACATTAATATCTTATGATATTGATTTCAAAGACAAAGTCCAGAACCTTATGGTAAATCTGGAGGAAGTTTGTCTCTCATGATAGATGCTGCCATAAGACTCACCTAATAATATCCGAGTAAATCATAACCTCCAGGGGAGCTCAGCATGGGCTCAGTAAGCACATACATCCTCTTGAGGGGACTCTGGGCCCTCAGGCGCCCCAGGCACATTTCTTATAAACAGCCATCTAAAGTACTGCTGGTTTTTGTGCTCTGTGTCACTGTGGCTGATAAACTGAGTGATAACCTAGCTCAGGTTTGTGAGATTTGTACTGTCAGTGCCAAGCTGATGGAGCTTTAGATGCATCCTTCCCCAAAGCAAGGACATTTCCAAAAGGATGAAATAAGTACTTCAGGCCAATTAGAAAGAGCCTGGAAGAGACCCAGGTAGGATCACGGAACAGGCATGCTTTGAGCTTTGATAGCTCAACCGTCTGGGCACAGGTCTTTCCGGATAGAATGTTCAGTTCAGTCCAGTTCAGTTCAGTCGCTCAGCCGTGTCCGACTCTTTGCGATCCCATGGACTTGTATGCAATTGTGCTCAGCAATGTCCAGCCCTAAAAAAAAAAAAAAAAAAAAAAAAAAGCCGTGCAGCACATCAGGAGTTGGAAAAAGCAGTGCCTTTCCTGCCCTCTCCTCCCACCTTCCCCACCCCCAGTTCGCTACCTTGAATTATTAGCACTATAATTCACCATCTGCTAAATATGTTTTCCAAGCATAGTCGAGTATATGTATTAACACCAGACAGCAGCCTATGCAAGTAATCAGAAACTTAAACAGGAGTAGCCACGAAGTAAGCCAGCTTCTACAAGTCCCCATGATGTCAGGGGTAGGGATGAAAGGGCAGAACATCACCTTCCAGCATCTCAGCTATCAGCCTTATAGACCATTCTCCCCAAATGGCCAGTCTGGGAAAACGTTTGAGACAGATATTTTCCAGTTTGTTTATTTTCTTCTGTCACTTCCACTGGTATTCTCTGCTCTTCGTGGCGGCTGACCTTTCACAAATGTTGGTTCTGTTTTAGAAATGTCCTATTGTAAATAAGAGGGCAGAGTTCTCAGAGCAAAGGCCAGTGTAGCTAGAAGGCTCCGTGCGGAGCAAGGAGCCCTGTTTCATCTGCCAGAGGCGAGTGTTAACCTGCCCCTATCCCAAGGAGGGGCAGGGGGTCAGGCCCTACTCTCCAATGTTTCATCCAAGCTTAGTTCTTAACATTCCCCAAGAGAGCATAATTATCAGAATGGAACAATGTGTTGGTTGGCTCATCAACCAACACATTGGTTGGTAAGGTATTTTTGGAAATAAGGATCAGCAAATGTCTGGGTAACTTTTATAGGGAGATGTCAGGAAGAAAACTGGTATTTAATAGTATGGGTGTTGATGATTAAAAAGCATTCTATTCAAGATTCATATTTGCCATGATGGTTAATTCTTTCGGCTCAGAATCTCTACAAGATAAAGATTGATTTGGCATGCAATGGAGTTTGTTTGAATGGAAATTATTGTCAGATATGCCCCAATTCCACTGCTATAAGATATGAAATTCTAGTTAAGTGAATCAAATAACTTCTCTGAGCCATTGTTTTTTAAGTAATAAAATAAGCATAATATTCCCTCCTTACTTGCCTCAAAATTTGTTGACACTCAAGTAAAACCATGTATGTGAAAGCGTACTGTAGACAGCAAAGCACTTTCCAAGGATACTTTGTTGGGATATTATTACTCAATAATAGATTTTATAAAGCTTCAGATGATAAAAGTGTGGGCATTCCAAAGTTATGACACCCCAAATGGTGATGTGTTTCTAGGGCCTGATGCCATGGGGAGCAGGCAGGAGGTTAAACAATACTTGCTGAATAGGAGATGAACTCAGTGTTTGAGGTACATTGAGTGCCCCGGTGGCTCAGTGGTAAAGAATCCACCTGCTAATGCAAGAGGTACAGGTTCCATCCTTGAGTCTGGAATATCCCCTGGAGAAGGAACTAGCAACCCACTCCAGTGTTCTTGCGTGGGAAATCCCATGGACAGAGGAGCCTGGTGGGCTACAGTCCGTGGGGTTGCAAAAGAGTCAGACACGACTGAGCAACTAAGCAACAACGAATGAGATTAAAGTTGCAGGACAGAATTTCTTCCTCCTCCTGTCTCCAAAAGACAAATGGTCCTCAGGGGTAATGAGTTCAACACCCAAAGGTGGCAGCCCCCGTGGCTTCCAGGGGTTTCACTTCCAGGCATTGCTCAGCAGACCTGATGCAGCGCTGCTGATGCTCACAGGTTAGGAGCTCAACTCCAAATGTGTTTCTTGGCAGCATCTCTGGATGAGAGCAAACAGCCAGGAAGTTCCTTCTGTGCTATCAAAGACTGGACCAGAGAGACAGAATCTCTCACTACATTGTGAAAGCATCTCATGTTTTGAGTTGGGTGCAGATCCGAATGCTTCCTTCAGAGAAGATGAGTAGTTCTAACTGTCACTTCTTAGAAGGGTCTCCGGCAGAGAAAGCTCTCTAAAAACTCCCTCTGATGGCCCTTCTATGCCTCCTGATTATTTTTTTCCTATCCACCTCTCCTGTTTTTTTCAATCACAATTGCTGGATTTGAGATCTTTGCCATCTCAGTAACATTTTAGCATGTGTTGCATTCTAATGTTTGCTTTTCAGTGCTTTTCTTTTGTAAAAGAACCTCTTTAAAGAACAGAATGGAAACAAACAGCTCTTCACACTGATGGAAAGGAGACATTTTGGAGTGTGCGTAGCACTGTGAGAAAGGCTCACAGGGACTGGGGGGAGCTTATTCAGTCTGTCAGTTACTCCACTTGGATTTGCAGACCTCCCTACTAGGTTCTGGCAATGCTGAGATAAATAACCCTGGTTTCCTCCCTAGAAGGATGAGGCCCCAGGGAAATGAGACTCCCTGTCATCCCATCAGTAGCGTGGGCTCCATCACCACCTGTGATACTTTTATTCAGAGTTGGTCCATTTTGTATGAATTCTTCAAGGCACAGTCCATTTCTAACCCAGCTCTAAAACTTCTCTATCACCTTCAACTGCCTTGAACACCTAGAATTTAGTCGTTGCTGCTGTTTAGTCACTAAGTTGGTGTCTGACTCTTTTGGGACTCTGTGGACTCTAACCGGTCAGCCTCCTCTGTCCGTGGGGTTTCCCAGGCAAGAATACTGGGGTGGTTTGCCATTTGCTTCTACAGGGGATTGAACCCATGCCTCCTGCATTGCAGGCAGATCTTTTACCACTGAGCTACCAGGGAAGCCACCTAAAATACAGTAGGTATTTAACAACTATTTATGGAAAGGTAGCTTCAGGGTAAAAAAGGAAAGGCTAAAATGATTTGGTATCATTTTAGCTGGAAGAGTGAGGTTGAGTGCTTTGTTTGAAGGGCCCTGAGAATAATTGAAGATCATGAAATAATTAATTTTATGTGATCCCAGGCTCTTTAAACTCACCAGATATTGGCTTCCTCCTACTTCCTTGGTCATTAGTCAGGTTTAGGTTTAATTGCTCTCCTCTAAGCACCTACAGTGAACCAGGGACTGCATATGTATTCCCATGTGGAATGAGACAAGGTCAAAAAGCAACCCCTGAGTGAACCCCCATAATTCCCACAGTACTAGGGTGGAAAACGTGGCTCAAAGACTTTAAATTATCTACAGTCCTAAAGCTGATTATGTGAGACCCAGGATGCCAAGTAAGATGGGCAGAGCCCACAACGTAATTGACTGGGAATGCATTAGCCTCAGAAATCAGAAATTAATCTGGAAACATGAAGAATCAAAGGCAAAGATCCACTTGGTTAAAACAATTATAATTTTTAATCTATTAGGGTGATTGGAACATTAAAAGCAGCCTTTGAAAGATCAGACCAAAAAGTAAAAAGAGATCAGGGACCACAAGATGATCAATAAGCATTGAAGTTAATGGCATTCCCACACACACACATGCACACACACACACAATCAGACCAGCTAGTCACCTCCCCTTTGCAAGGAAGAGGTGGTTTAGGACTGGACTCATCTTCTTACCAGGGGAGCCCCTGTGAGTTTAGTTTATAACTAGTTCATCTCAGCATGGCCCCTCTCTGCAGCCTCAATGAAAATGACTATCTCAATACAGGATGACCTGTAGATTTTTTTTATCAATTCAGTAGTTGTTTAAAGCCAGGGAGTAACTTACTTAGCAGAGAAGATAAAGTTCACTGGATAAAATGTGCAGGCATGCAAATGTAAGCTATTTCCACTTGGCACATCGAAGTCCAATACTGTGCATTCCAAAATTCTCCAAAGTGCTACACACAACTTCACGCTTCTCTGTATTGCAAGATAGGATTGTGAAGGTCTGATTTCCCTAAATTAAGTTTTCATAGCTGATGAATCCTGAATTAAATGTGGAATGGTTTGAAATGAGTCTCTCCTTCACTATGGGTTAGCTTCTTTGGGAGGTGGGGGGAATTTTCCATATCCTTTCCAAAGAAGATGGATGCTTGTGGAGTAGAAGAGGATGATCAATGCAGTTCTGACAGACCTTAGATGATGCCAAAAAAAAGGTGACCCAGGAACTCAGAGTTGAACAACTCCAAGGGTTGTCATTGGCATTGCAGCCCGTGTAAGCAGCTCCTCCGGGACCTGGTAAACAGGTGACTCTAGAGATCACTCGTCTGTCCTCTTCTTTAGACAGTTTCCTCTATTTTAAGACCTCAGATGGTGGGGTAGGAAGAGGAAGCGAAGCCACCGTACGTTGTCTTGGCCCCAGATCACGGTGACGTTTCCACGTCAGTGTGTTACGAGTGCTCACGAGAAAGAGGAGGCGGAAGTGCGGAGCACGATGCGCTTTCCTTTCTCGACGTCGGAGTCACTGCCGGTTCCACCATGCCTCCCCAGGGGTGGATCACTGAGGCCTGTCTGCACAGCCTCCTCCGCATGAAAGCCCCAGCAGAACAATTCCTCTTTACTATTCTAACTTTGCTTTTGTCAATAAGCACTGAAGACATAAAAAGAGAAGATGGGCTTTGCTCCTGAATGAGAGCGATTTGACTTTCAATATCAAGAGAGTGGCAAATACCTTCAGATGTTGTGTCCTGCTGAGCTTTTTCAGAGGCAGGTTTTTGTCTGCTGAAGGCTGTTTTCTCCTCACACTAGACCCAGAGAGGTGATCTCCTCTTAATTTGACCTCATGGATGCCTCTTGGCGTGCCAAACTGGGCCCCGGTAATTTGGGGGGAATGACAGGCACATAGCCATGTTTCCCTGAGACGCTTTGGGCCACGCCATAGCGAGCAGGACCCCAGGTACCTAAAGTTCGCCTGTCTTGTGTGTTTGGGGTGCTGTCCTTTCTCTCTCTCCACAAAGCACCAGAGAGGCAACTTCTTAAGGCAGAGCATAAAGTAGGCATGAAATTGGCACTTTGAGATGCTATGCTTTTTGCAAGCTTTGAGGCACACATCGAGGATTTAAATGCATCCCCAAATAGCACTTGGGATCAAGAATGATACCTTTCAGGTAGTCTGCGCCGAAGGTCGGAGGATGGAAAAGGCCCACCAACACAAGCATTGACGTATACAACTCCCAGGATCCTCCTGAATCAGGGTTGTAGACAGCAGTAGGGAGTAAAAGCACTTTCTCTCCTGACAAGCTTCAGTGCAGTAAAAGGCATTTTATATTTATGCATAATAAGCTACTTCTGTGCTTTACAGACCATTTTGCACATGGTTTGTACCTCATATTAAATTTGATGATGTATTTGAAAGCATTTTATAAACAGAAAATTGTATGCAGATTTTAGCTATTATGAAAATAATGATGAGTAAATAACTTCAGTTACTGAGGTTGTTATTGAGCCAGCTTGGAAGTCTCTCTCTCCCTCTTCCTGACCCTACCATTGAATGCAGAAAAGAAGTTACAAAGGGATATTAGGACATGGTTTTCTGAAGTTATTGACATTCACAGAACTGTACATAGACAATAAAATCCCATTTCTTAAATAAAATACTGGAAACAATAAAGAGATTGAAAACAATCAGTGCACAAAACTAGGGTGAAATAGTAGGAATGGTTAATATATTTTAAGAAGGTGGTCTGCCAATATCCATTCAAATTTTTAAAAAAGCCCTACTATTTGGTATTAATAGAATAATTCCACTCTGGTGAATCCAACCTATAAAAAATAAAAACATCAGTCACTATATCCTTATATCAACAGGGAGACATATATCAATATGTAGGCAAGTAGATAGATGTTCAGAGTAGCATTTTTGTGGTTGCAGAAGACTTAAAAGGGCAAGTCAACCATTTTTAAAATATTTATTTTGTATTGGAGTATAGCTGATTGACAATGTTGTGATAGTTTCAGACGAACAGAGAAGAGACTCAACCATACATATACACATACATGCATCCATTCTCCCCTAAACTCCCCTCCCGTCCAGGCTGCCGCAGAATACTGAGCAGATTCCATGTGCTTTATAGTAGGTCCATGTTGGTTATCCATTTTAAAAATAGCAGCGTGTACATGTCCATCCCAAACTCCCTAACTTTCCCTTTTCCCCATCCTTCCTCCTGGAAACCATAAGTTCATTCTCTGAGTCTATGAGTCTCCTTCTGCTTTGTAAGCAAGTTCATTTGCATAATTAGTTTATAGATTCCACATGTAAGGGATGTCATATGATATTTCTCTGTCTGACTTACTTCCTAGGGAGTATGACATTCCCTAGGTCCATCCATGTTACTGCAAACAGCATGCTTGCCTTCTTTTTAATGACTGAGTAATGCTCCATTACTTTGCCAACAAAGGTCCATCTAGTCAAGGCTATGGTTTTTCCAGTGGTCATGTATGGATGTGAGAGTTGGACTGTGAAGAAAGCTGAGCGCCGAAAAATTGATGCTTTTGAACTGTGGTGTTGGAGAAGGCTCTTGAGAGTCCCTTGGACTGCAAGGAGATCCAAGCAGTACATCCTAAAGGAGATCAGTCCTGGATGTTCATTGGAAGGACTGATGCTGAAGCTGAAACTCCAGTACTTTGGCCACCTCATGCAAAGAGATGACTCATTGGAAAAGACCCTAATGCTGGGAGGGATTAGGGGCAGGAGGAGAAGACAGAGGATGAGATGGCTGGATGGCATCACCGACTCGATGGGCGTGAGTTTGAGTAAACTCCGGGAGTTGGTGATGGACAGGTAGCCCTGGCATGCTGCGATTCATGGGGTCGCAAAGAGTCGGACATGACTAAGTGACTGAACTGAACTGAATGCTCCATTGTATATATGAACCACATCAGCTTTACCCATTTCTCTGTTGATGGTCAGCCATTCTTGAACAACACAATGTTAATGTCTTTGTACAAATACTTTGTGTTCAGGATATACTGTAATTTACTGAGCTTTACACTTATCTCAAGATGTTTGATTCTAATGTTTTCATCACTAGAAAATGATACTACATAAGCAACCTTGCACATAAATATTTTCTCACAACTCTGATTATTTCCATAGTAGTTATTACCAGAGGAGAAAATGAAGAGTATTTCATGTGATCAGAACCAACTGATATGGGAAAATATAAGAGAGCACAGGAGTAGGGTGAGAGGATAGTGGAGTTTGACAGTTTGCTAGGATAGGAAGCTCAGTGAAGGAAGCCTTCTTTGGAAAAGGGGTGCTTGACCAGGGGACCTAAATGTTAGGGATGAGCGGCATATGCAGAAGGCTGAGAGAACAGAAGCCACGGCATGTGCAAAGGCCCTGAAGCGTGAAAATGTTTCCAAGGTTTTCAGAGTTTGGGAGAGGAAGGAGAGAGCTACATCATGAGCCTTGAAGGTCATAATAAAGGGCTTTGATTTCACTGCAAGGTTTATGGCAAACTCTTCAGAGGTGTCTGGGAGAATGGACTGATAAGGTGTGGGATTTTGAACTTCTCACTCTGGGGTGGACATGATTTGTAGGAGGATGAGTGGATGTGTGTTAGGTTAATTATCTAGGAGACAGTGATGGAGAGAAATGAACAGACAACAAAAAGGAAAACCCATAAGACAGTTGCTAGGCTTTCTGTGCTAGTAAAAGGGTGCATGCTTGCTTCTTACTGAGAGGGGATGGACTAGGTAGAAAAAACTTGGGAGAAGGGCTGCATTGAGTATCGAGAGGATCGCAAGCTCCATTTGGTCATACTGTGGCAGGGAGTCCTCTCACAATTCTGTCAAGTGGGGAGTCGACACCTTAGCCAGGTGTTCAGAGGATCTGTCAGAGCTGAAGGTGTGAACTTGGGAGTCATCAGCATAAAGTACTGCAAGGCTGGAAAAATATATTTTTCCTTTTACCTTTCTAGGTTCTTGACTGGGTCTCTGTAGTGAAAGACAGATTAACAAGAGAAAAGCATATGAATTCATTTGCTACAAGTTTTCCGTGACACAGGAGCCTTCATAAGGAAAAGACCAGAAGTTAAACCTAAGTGTTCTTATGCTTAATTTGATGAAGACTGGAAAAGTGGAAACCCATGGAAACTGTGATAAGACAAAGTATGAGCTAAGGGTAGTAAACTGGGGGAAACTTAGGAAACTCACCTGTTCCTTCAGATTCCTCTCTGAGCCTCCCTTCTTCAGAGTTAAGGATCCTACTTCCCTTTGGGTTTAGGAAGGTACCTCTCACATGAGAGTCTAAAGACCTGCTTCAGGGGAAATTTCTTCCTGAACCTGCCATTTCACAGATGCTGTCAGCTTAAAGCATCAGTATGCAAGGTGTCATATTTTGGAACATCATCTCTGGAACTCCATCAGTAAAGTCATGGGACTGGATGTGAAGAACCAAGGAGAGAGTGAAGACAGAGGAGAGAAGAGAGTCTAAGACTGAGCCCTGGATTAGGAGAGGAGAAATGTCAGGGGCAGAAAAGTGACTTGGGGATGATTGATGAGACAGAAGAAAAATTAGGAACAAAAGAGGGTAGAACACTTTAAATGATGCTCTAAAATACAGAAGGAGAAATCCACTGAATTTGGTAGCAGGGGGCTCATGTGGGTCTCTGAAAACCACTTCAGTGGGGCAGTTGGGACAGATCTTGCCCTCTTTTGTGGGTGGAAAGGAGGATGAGGGAGAGGAGCAGAGCCCGTGAGTGGAGAGACTGATGCAGAGAATTTAGCCTATAAGTGTGCGCAGAGCAAAAAGGTGAGATCTGTACAGCTGTCTGATGCCAGGGAGGTCCAGGCTTCACTTTTTCTTAATGACAGAAACCACCATACAGCTGCATCCCAACAGGGGTGCTTCCGTAACAGGAAGGAACTGATGATAAAGAAACCTGGGAAGGCAAGAGGAGGCGGAAACCAAAGCACATGGGTTGCTTTCCCCTCTTTTCAATAAAACAAAGGAGGAAGGAGGAGAGAAGGGTGCAGCTAGAACTGTCGATGTGATGGGACAAGATGAGACTGAAGAGGAAGGAAATGGTATGGGAAGAATGATCTTCAATAGAGGATAAGCTGACTTACCAGGGAACATATCAGCAGGACTTCCAGAAAGCTCTGCTCTTTGGAGGTGACTAATTTAAATCAGTCAGCTCAGCTGTGCTATTAATACTTTCTCTAATGACTTCCAACTCTTAGCTATAGGTAACAGGGCAGCAGGGTAACTGAGTTCACACAAAGCTGCATTTTTGCCAGATAAGCACAACAAAGGTGTGTCTGCAGTGCTGTCTGTTTTCCATAATCATAATGGCAAATTTTCAAAGGAAATGGAGGAAGAGAAGCCATGAAAGGGGCTGAAGGTTAGAGAGAAAATACTTCTCAGTATGACCAGCAATTACAGTGATTGGGTTCCAAGTAAGTGAGCTGAGAAGATGAGGTATGGTCAGAGCATTGCACGTTGAAGATTAAGCCTTCAGAAGCAGAAAAGTTCCAGGGTGGGAACCTAAGAGTGTGAGGTTGAAGCCAAACAAAAGTAAAGTTCACCTGCCGTGAAGAGGTCAAGAAAACAAGTGACCACATGCTGGATGTGTCACCTGTGAAGGTGATGCATCACCAAAATGGTAACAGAGTCAAAGATGAAAAGTAAGACTAAGAGCTAGAACATGCAGTGGATGAATGCCTAGGACATGGGAATGACAGCTGAGACCCTGCAGAAACGTATAGCTTTTAAGGCTGTGGTTTTTAACCAAGAACAAGGGAAATGCTGTGAAATGGACAATGAAAATACTCCATCTCCAGACCCTGAAATATGGGACTATCAGCAAAAATCAATCAATCAATCTATCTATCTATCTATCTATCTATCTATCTATCTATATATATATATACACACACATATATATATCTTCCATAGAAGAGCTGCAGTGTTAGAGGTGTAAAGGTGTCTTCAGGTAATAGCCAGGCTATTAGTAGATCTACATCCCAGGGAATGTTCCACAGGAAAATGAAGGTGTGGGCGAGTTCTTGCTGATCATGGATCTGGAAAACAGGACAAGATGAGAAAACTTTTGGAGAGAGAAAAGGAGAAGACAAGTGGTGGACTAGATCCATGTAAGTGATGCACAGGACGGGGTGGAGGTGATGAGAATGCAGAAGGCAATAGTGGCCAGGGAGCCTGGACTCCGGGCAGCATCTGAGGCAATGACAGATGTGAAGTGCTCAGCCATGAATTCAAGAGTAGCGGTCCCATGTGCTTCCCTTGAGGCCACTTGGGGAGGACCTCTTCCTCCTCTGGAGCTGTTGTGGTCTTTCACAACACCAGTTGTTTCAATCCCATCACTTGAAAAGTATTTTCCCTGCCCTAATTTGTGGTGCCACCTTAAACATTTGCTAAATGAATGCATCTGCATTAAGACCCATGTTGAGGTATTCTCTTCTTTTCCATTGATCCACTCCATTGATTCTCATGCCAATGCCCCTTCTCAAAGCACTATCAACTTTAAAAAAAATTAATATTTACTAGGGCAAGTCCTTCTTAATTATTCTTTCCTCACTGTGTTGCGTTATTCAAGCTCTTCATTCATTCAGTGAACTTTGTAGTTGCACAAAGAAGTGCCAAGTGCTCGCTTCGGCAGCACATATACTAAAATTGGAACGATACAGAGAAGATTAGCATGGCCCCTGCGCAAGGATGACACGCAAATTCGTGAAGCGTTCCATATTTTTTGAATTGGAAATTTTTATTCGGGTAAAAAAATGATGCTTTTCAAATTAGAAAAATGATCTAAAATAAAAAGAAGTGACCCTTAAAAAAAAAAAAAAAAAAGAAGTGCCAAAATACCACCACTGGACTTCTGATGACTTTGTTAAAACTGTAAATGAATCAGCTGCTGCTGCTGAGTCGCTTCAGTTGTGTCTGACTCTGTGTGACCCCATAGATGGCAGCCCATCAAGCTCCCCCATCCCTGGGATTCTCCAGGCAAGATCACTGGAGGGGGTTGCGTTTCCTTCTCAGCGTGACTCTGCAAAAGCATGCCTTTTTTTTTTGAAAATGGTTCCTCATTTACTCAGAGCTTTGTGTTTCCTTCAATTAATTCTCCCTTTTGAATTAGATGTTTCCATTATATTTCCAAACATTTATTGCTTATACGTAGAAAAAGTTTGGGGGTTTTACCTCTATTTCCTTGGTACAAAACCATTAATATCTGTCTTATTTTTCATTTTCATGCAAGTACATGAATTATGGTGTCTATAAGAATAGGCCTACTAGTCACTTAAAATATGTAACCCCAGTTTAATAAACAATTGCATTTGAAATTGATAGTATGTATTCTTTTTGCATTCTTGGGCTAAGCTCTATGCTGTATTCTTTATTTTTCTTAATGTGTAAGTATTTACTTCTGCTTTTATATGTAAGCACAACAGGTCAATTATTCATCTAGAATTGATAGCAGTATTTTATATTTTCTGAAAAAGAAAATTATTTATTGTGCTAAGTGCTTCAGTTTGCTTAGCATACTTATAGAGAAAGGTTTTATAATTTTTATGATCATATTTGTTGTTAGATCATTTATCAATTCTAATTTTGTTTATTTCCACTATTTTATTACCTTCAGGAGAATTCTAGAGATATGTCAGGAATTGCTTTCCTCATAGAAAAGGTCTTTTAGATTTATTCATCCATTTATTTATAGATTCTACTCTTACCAATATTGTTCCTTGATAATTATATTTTTATCTACTTTCTGATTTGAATGATTATCTCATTTCTTTTCATTTTGTCTCATTAATAATACTATGAATTTGCTTTCTACTACAGTTTTGGAAGCATCCAGCAGTTTATAAACAGTATCGTATTTTGGCTTTTAAAACGAGGGTATTTATAATTTTTCTTGATTTAATTTTCTAAATTGATTGTTTTAATTTTTTTTTACCCATGTAAGATTTTTGGAATTTGGTGGACAGGCTCATTTTTAAGACTTAGGATATGATTTTTTTTTCTTCTTAATTTTTCGATAGATACCTAGAAAGGAAGTATTTTTATTGGCAGGGTAAAAACTTCTGTGCTTGAATAGCATTTTAGTGTTATCCCTAATGATACTCTAAGCCTAGCAGGGCTAAATGATTAACAACTAAGACACTTTAAGTGGTTCAACTGGGCATTTTACATGCCAAGACGGCCTTATTTCTCTTTGTCCTTCTTGAATTATCTTTTTCTGTAGTTTCATGTACAAACACTAGTAATTAGTGCTTGGTGGAATATTTGTGTTGTTGCTTTCATACATAGCTCTGTTTTGTAGGAAACCATATTCATTCACTGCAGAGAGATCAAACTAGTCGATCTCAATGAAAATCAACCCTGAATACTCATCAGAAGGACTGATGATGAAGCTGAAACTCAGATGCTTTGGCCACCTGATGCTAAGAGCCAACTCTTTGGAAAAGATCCTGATGCTGAGAAAGATTGAGGGCAGGAGAAGAAGGGAGCAGCAGAGGATGAGATGGTCGGGCAGCAGAGGATGAGATGGTCGGACAGCATCACTGACTCAGTGGCCATGAATATGAGCAAAGTCCAGGAGATAGTGGAGGACAAAGGAGCATGGCGTGCTGCAGTCTATGGGGTCGCAAAGAGTTGAACTTGACTTAGCAACTGAACAACAGCCTCAATGTTCATACATGGAAATCACAAAAATGTTTAGACTCCCCTTAGTTTATCTGCAACCTCAAAGACCCTCATTAGCACCACTTCCACCTAACAGTCATTCTCAGAATTACAAACAGAAGGTCTCAACATGAAAATCAACATCTGTAGGTTTCAGGTCTTTCAAATATATAACCTGATTCATAAATGGAAAGAGTTACAATAACACTAGGAAAATAATTCTCTACATTAGAAGGATTGCAGTTACTTAAGCCTATCATAGTATGTTAAGTTGAAGTACATTCTAACATTAAATCCCAGAATCGTGTTTTTTTTCCCTGCAGGGTTAGAAGTAAAATCACCTAGCTGAGCCTAGATATGCCATGTAGCCTACGTAAACAATAAAACAACTCGGTGTAACGCAAACATTTGTGTTAGAAATCCTTAGGAATAACCTTTTTTTGGTTTGTTTGTTGCTGTTATTGTTGTTTTTAGATTCACCTAAATTTCAGTAAGCTCCCTGTGCAGTTTCTCCTGATCACCAGGCTGTGGTTGATAACTGACATATCTGGTGAGGCATATAAAAGCAGAGGTGGTTCCATGCGTGGATTGCGTGTGAAAGACCATGAGGGGAAATGGCAGTTTGTATAACATTGCAGCAGCCATCAACACATAATAATAAATCCCATTTATAAGACTGATGGTGATAATGTGATGATATCTGTCTGAGACAACTGGAAAGGAATATTTTATTTTTTAAAAAGTGCTTTGGACACAACTGTGATGGATGTTCAATAGAAGAAGTAACTTAAAGCATTTCTTCCAAGTTTGTACAAGCAGCTTGACAACTTGAAAAACCACTTTTATCCTTTCCCTTAGCCTCCTAACATCTATCTACCAATAAGTTAACTTTTCAACTAACATCATTCCTTATACCATAAAAACTTATAGAATAAAACCATCTAGTGGTATAATCTCCCCTATGAATTCCTAAATAGACAGTTTTGTATAGTAAGGTCCTCCAATGTAAGAAACACTTTTGACAAGCTAATGTTTTACTTATTCTTCAAAAGAACATATTCTCATCTGCACTGTGTCCTGACTTCAGTATTCACCTCAAAAGCAGTGAGACAGCCTGCCCCAACTGTACCTTAAATATATAAACAAAGGCAAGAACGTGAGGTTCTACTCATGGCAGAGTTACCAACTTAAAATGGAAATCCTGAAACATAAACAATGTTTTAAATTGCTTTGTATGTTATGTAAGAAAGTAGAGTGGCCCTTTTGGTGTTTTTGTTTGCTTAGGTTTTTTTTTTTTTTCCTGTAGTGGGAAAATCTAGGTTGGAGCTAAACAAAGAAACAGTTAAACAAGACACATGGCCATGGTTTCAGTTTTAAAATGGGAATCAACAGAGAGCAACAGAAATAAAAAAAAAAAAAATACAGAGATGGTGTATCAAGCAGAGAAGTGGTCAGAGTTGGTCCCGTGGAGGACAGTGCCCTCACCCAGCCACCTGTCATCACCACATTCTAAGGCATTCTAACAGCGCTCCAGATCCCAGATGTAACAAATTGTTCTAAATAAAGATATTCACTTAGCCATCTAACTCTAGCAAATGAGCACATCATATTAACTGTATTTATGGAAGCATTTCATAGCATAAAACAATGATAAAGTGTTTGATGGATGCAGATACACACACGCAATATACAAATTAATAAAGCATTAACTAAAGCTAAGAAGTTGCTGTTGGCATTTTTGGCTCCCAGCATCCCTCCTTGGAAGCCTGGGCATGAGCTCACTGCCAGGCCACAGACCCAGCAATTAGAGAGAGGCCAGGCCCCGTTCCCACACAGCAGGGGCCCAGGTGATCTCACTAGGGTTGTGACATGCAGGGGAAACAAGATGCACGTGTGTGCTAAGCCACGTCATTTGTGTCCAACTGTTTGTGACCCCATGTCACAAACATAGCCCACCAGGTTCCTCTGTCCATGGGATTCTCCAGGCAAGAATACTGGAGTGGGTAGCCATCCCCTTCTCCTGGGGATCTTCCCAACCCAGGGATCGAACCTGCATCTCATGTCTCTTGCTTCGGCAGGTGGACTCTCTACAAGCTGCACACACACCTTTAAAAGCATTCAAGCCTCCTGTGGAACGAACACAGAACTCCCTGATATGTGTGTGACTACTTCCCTGGGCAGGTTGGGGAGGGGGGCATCTTAAAGGCCTGAGCCAGACCCAGGAGGCCACACCGACCCACCCTCACCTAAACTCCCAATGAAAAATTGTTCCAGAGTCTTCTACAGCTTTTTAATCATTATTGCTAATATTATTAATATTTCTCTATCACCCCCAAAGTATCACATTTCAAAAGTATGAGCATTGCAAATAAACCAACATGTGGGGAAAAGATCCTGTGAACTCTTCACCCATCTGAAGGAAAAGACAGCAACAATTTCTCAAGGAGCCCACTCCTTCTATTTACCAGCTGAATTACTGCAGTCTTTCAAATAACTTAATACAAGCATTAGGTAATAGAGTGGGACCAGGACAACAAACCAGGCATCACGTCCCTTTAGAATATTAGAATTTGCAAGGGAAAAAGGCCTTAAAACCATGAATCAGGATCTGGCTCCGCAAGCAGAGCGCCCTGCCCCCGCTGCCTGCTCCCCAACGCAGCGCCGTCCTGAGGAGTCCCGTGTCCTCGGATCCCAACCCTGCTGCCTCCCTCCGCCTCCTCCCAGGACGGAAAACAAATGGTTTTCAGCTACAATAGCACAGGGCTTCGCTCCGACCTGCGTTGTACAGTGACACTGTGCGGCTTGAATTCTTACATACAGCTGCATAAAGCAATTTTCATGTAAATTTCTAGGTAAATCAGCCTGCAGTTGGTCTATTACATGGACGCATACACAGAAACCATTAAGTCGGACAGATTAGAAGTTGCCCTCATTTCTTCAAATGCCTTTCCCTGGGCCTTCAACAGTGTCTGAATTTGACAAAAAAAAAAAAAAAAGACAAGTGAGAAAAAAATGCCTCAACTCCACACACAAACAGGGTGCTCAGAGGCGCCTGTAACACCCCAAGGTTTGGAGCCTGTCAAGTCAGAAAGGGCCTCTCCAGGAGAGAAAGAAACCTGGCATGAAAATCAGCCCTCAAATGAGCAGAGAGAGAGTCAGGTAATTCCCTCACCCTGCCAGGGTACTACCCGGCCACCACCCGGTAACTTGACTTTTTCTCCGAAGATGCAGAAGATGCAAGCAAACAGCCCCCGCGGTCCCCTGCAGCCCCGCCACTCCCCTGGGGCAGGCAGGCTGGCTCAATTAGCTAGCAGCAGGGGGAGAAGTTTCCAGGGTCAGAGGACCCAATCAGTCCTCCAGAGGCATCTTTCCCTGGGAACCGGGAGCCAGGGCCCTCCCTGCCCAGCCTGCAACAGTTCTGCAGCGCCCCAGCCTTCTGGCAGCAGCCAGTCTATCTGGGCCTTCCCTCTAAATGCATTCCTGCCCAGAGGAGGCATTTCTTGAGCATGTTCTTTTAAGCCAACAGCCTCCACAGAGCACAAAGGGAAAGATGTCACCGACGCCTTGCCCGGAATGTTTGTTTATGCAATCTTTAAATAATTCATCTTTATCCCTATTGAGCCCATCACAGCACGTCAAAAATAAACGTGTCGCCTTGGCCTATTGTTTGCAGCTCAGGATTGTCAAGCGAGAAGAAAATATTACAGAGACAGAGGGAGATACACGCAGGAGTGTGACCTTTAACTGCACTACCTCTAACCAATCTCATCAAATTAAAGCACTGTATATTTTCCTTAATAATCTCTGATTAGGCTGGGGCTATGAGTGGACACGAACACCCGCCATTGCTATGCAGCGGGATGTCTGCTTAGCACCAGCAAAGCGTTTGGGAATAAGTGAGCAAAATGCTTTAATTTGATAGGGTTAGAATCCTGCAGGCTCTGGGGTGAAAGGTCCCCAACAGCTCCGCTCACACTGAATATGCAGAAATAAAAAAGTAAATTGCTTACATCTGCTGCAGGCGGCAGGGAAAGCGATCTGATTGGACAGTGCAAGGGTTCTCCATCTCTTTTGGGTTAGAGAGAGGGTTTCAGAGCATCAAAAGCTTGTAATTGGAGTAATTCTGAATTAATGGACACACACACACACACACACAACATTTTGAGGCAGCTGTTTGCAGAAGCCTGCCTGTTCAGGAATGCTTACAGATTACAAAGAAGCAACTTTCAGAATAATCCGGCCTGCCCCCAATGAATCCTAAGTACAGGTTTGAATGTGACAACAGGTAACAAGTATAACATTCTTATCTGGCTCGTCCTTCTGCCACGAAGCCTGGGAGCTATCAGACCTACATATCTCCTCGCCCGCTTTGTACATCTTCCTGAAGAATGTGTGCACCCTGGTTCTCCTTCATGCATAAAAAGATGACTTGGAAAGGGCTTCACCGGGATTCCTAGAAGTTGACACAGAAAGCTCAGGTTTTGCCTTGCTCTGTGATGTGGGATTTCATCTGCGTATTTGATCAATAAGAATCAAAGGCGGGACTCAAGGGCTTTGGGGCACAAGCCGGTTCAGTTTCACTCGGGATGTCAAGAGGCAGCCTGCCATGTCACCTTGATGCGTTTGCAGGACCACGTTCAAGACCCCGCTTCCCTGATCCCGTTAAACCTGGCTCAATCTGCAGCTCTGTCTACTGTTTCATGCTAGGCCGAGGTTGCCGTTTGAACTTTGTTTTCATGTTTTATTTTATTTTTCTTGATTAGCTCCCACCAGCTCGTGGATCTAAATACCCCCTCTCAGTCCCATTGTCAGCAGACTCCTGTCACGCGCTGAAAGCAATCGTGGTCTCTGCTGGTGGAGCGTAAGTCCCCCCAAGGAGAGGAATTACTGAAACTGAACTGACTGAGGGAATGCGTCTTGCGAGGCCAACTTTCAAGAGCTATTTCTCAGCCAGGCATTGATCTGGGAAGGCAGCCTTGGCCAGACGAGCACGGAAGCTGAGGTGGAGGTTCCCGAATGCCCTTGGATGCCCCCGCCTTATAGGAACAGCCCCAGGCCCCTCTGATATCCTAGGAGTAAATGGGGCTGATGGCCAAACGCACTTTTTTTTTTCCATATTCCTGTCACTGTCCAGGGTTCTCTGAAATCAACAATAGCCTATTGTTTGCTGTGGAAATGAGGTTGATAGGTTGTATAATGCCATTAAACTAAAAACAGTCTGAATATCAAAATGTATCTATGTACATGTATATATATGTATATTTTATATACATATATATGTATGTATACACACACACATAATTTTTTAATGTAGGGAAATCAAATGATGTGACACCAAGCCACACAGAAAGAGGTCTAGGTTTATCCCTCCCCAGCAAATTCCCTGATACACAGAGACAGTGAGGCTTTTTCGTTTCTCGATTGAGGCAGGATGGCTCAGGGCCTGTCATGGAGACTCTGGGAACTGCTTTCTCTTAGAAAGCTTCTCTATGAGCAAAAGTCCTTTCCAAATCTGAGGTTCTGCCTCGACCAAATGGCTGGCTCTGGTCTCTATCATCCTGAAACCTTCTTTGTCTGCCGGGCGCTGCCCCAGTCTATTGGAAGGTATTTGTCAACAATTATATGTCTATTAAGGAGTAGTCAATCAGTGTGGGCCCAAACAGCCAGGCCTCCAGGGCCCAGCTATTGATAGGAAACTGTCAATATCCCATGCGTCCTTTTCTCAACAAAACACAGTCACCTCACCCAAATCATTGTCTGTGAAACATCACAGGCCTGGCTTTCTTTGCGCATGTATGATTTCTCTACTTTCTAAACTAATATTCAGTTTGAATGAATAAAAGCCATTTAAAAAATCTGAATAAAGGATACTGATTAAAATGCTATTTCAGCTGGGTGGGGGGTAGATATCTAATATAATTAAGAACATTATGGGAGGACAGTGCACGTAGGTGGCTGCAATTACTCCTGAAAATTGGAAAACCGGAAGAAAATTAATAAGGGATAGTTTATATTAGTTTGATGGTAATTAATATCTATAAATACCTTCCATTCCACCAACACCAAGTTTAGAGCTATTTACTTAATATAGGACAAAAGGTTGTGATATCAGTCAATATATTTATTCAATTTACAGATCTTTCTGGGGATTTTGTAATTATCATGGAGGATTTGTCTTTTTCTGAAAGAAGAAAGACTGGGAGTTCCATGTGAATGTTTTAAACTGAAGCCCCCAGCCCCTTGCCATCCAGGAAAAGCCACCATGTGGGGGTGGGGGAAGGGAGAAGAAAAGAAAGAAAGAAAAGAAGCCCTAAGTAAGGCTGTATCCTTTGAACAGGCGACCCTCCTGCATCACAGAATACACGAGTCATCCTACAACAAAAGACGGCATCAAACCCGCTCCACAAAGACCTCAGACACCCAACAATATTTAAAGCAGATGTAATATTGAGTGCGGCCGCACTACGGAAGATGCACTTTTAAGATTTGTTACAGCCAAGTCTTGTTAAATTTACAAAAACAAATATTTTCTTCCTTCCTTCCAATGTGTTTCTGTGATTCTTTGATTCCTCAATCAGATGGAGAAATTAACATGAGGCAGACATGAGCGCTCAGGGTTCAGGTAACAGGCAAATGAATTCAGGGGTCATGCATGATTCGACTTGCCCCTCTAAGGCGAGCCTTCTCTCATTCTATCCCACCTATTTTCACCAAAGCCAAATAATTCAGACAGAGCAAACAAAGGTCAAAAAGGAGCACAAATGTCAAGTGAAAGTTTTGGGGAGGGAATGGAGTTAAAGAGAAAAAAATTTCAAAGCACTGAAATGAACAGAAATGCTTCAGGTCTTAGGTAGAAAGACATTTCTCTATATATATATATATATATATAATTTTTTTAACAGTGAAAACAGAGTGGATTCGAGGTACAATAATCAAATTACTTATCTTCAGTCTAAAGAGTGTTCCCCATAACAGAGGAAGCTTTTTTTTTTTTTTTTTTTTTTGCATTTTATGGATACAAACTAATGGCTTTTAATGCATATTTAGTTTTACAGGTACTGTTGATGTTCAAATCTACTTATAGATATTCAAATCTCATCTGCCATATAGATTTAAAGGAGACCTGCAGTTCATTTTGGATGCTCGCTTCAGGAAATTATAGATGGCCTTAACAAAATGTTCCACGAGCGTAAATAGTGAAATGGACCAGGTCAGGAACTCACGTATTCTAAGGTCCGTGAGTCGTTACTTCCATAGCAGACAGTCATAGTTGCAAGGGGCAGCTGATCGCGCTTTTGAAAGCTCCATTATGTGTATTTACAAAATAAACAATGCATGCAAGTTCATGATTGTCATCATTAATAATATGCCTCATAGCAAGCCGTAAAATAAATATGTGTGCCATAGATGTCTACTGGACCCATCACGCCTTTTTTCCTATATCAGATCCAAAGCTTTGTCTCTGTTGTGTTTGTAAAAAATTAGTCTTCATGAGGCTGCAGCGACAACAGAAAGAAATTAGTATTTAAAATAACTCACCAGTGTTCAGATGCTCCGATTTTAAATGAAAGAAGTCGGCAAGTGCAGAGTTAGGGCAAGAACTTGGTTTCATTAGACCCAGGTTTGCAAAGCACAGTCACAAACCAGGATACAAAAATGTTCTCCATGCTTCAATAATGAAGTATGCCTCACAGGAAGAGGCAAATAAATAAACAAACAAATAACATGAGCTCTCCTGAGTTAAACTTGAACAAGTTTTTTGGTGTGAAATGCTTCTATCATGACATTCTCCTCAAAATTTTATTTTATGAGCATGAAAATATTTGCTTATTGAAAAATTATTTTACATCAAGATATTGTTAAAAAATGACAGGAATTATCTTTATGAATTTCAATTCCACAACCTAGAAATCAGTATACAAGTGCCCAGCAGTTTTAGCAATATCCATAAGTTGAAGCAAGTTTCTAACATTTTTAAATTACATATTTTTTAAAGTAGGCATTACTCCATCCTCTCATTAAGTAATATTCAGTTAAAAAAACTGAGAGCAAAAATAAAAGTATCACCTTCAAGCAATACTCTAATTATAGAAGAATTATATAATAAAAAATTTATGCTTGTCAGAAAAAGCTTGAATTTTACTTGGCTAATTTTTCTAACATGCAGAAAGATTGAAGCAGGAAAAATATGGGACATATTATTTATATGTTGTATTTACACATGTAGGAGGGATGTATATATTTCACGGAGAAAATATTAGCACTATTTGCTAAAATAAAGATCATTTAGTCTGCTTTGATTTTTCAAAGCATAAAGGGTGGCATAAAGGTTTAATAGGGAAAATACATGGATGGCCATTAATTATGCTTATTTTATGGGCCAAAAAGGAACTCTTCGGCACTTGTAGATTAAGTGCATATTATTTTCTTCTGATGTAGAGCTTTTTGTGGAGTCATAACAAAACTTTTCAGACATTTATTTCATAAATCTTTGTCAAATTTCGATCAGCAGGCAAGCAGCTAGGCTGATCGTAGGCTGGCTCAGAAAGTCGAGGGTCCTGGCAAAGGTCACACAGCCTTTCTCTGCTGGGAGCCAAGCTTCCAGTTCCCACTTGCTGCGCAGAGGACTATGACTTTGTCTATGATTCCCACCAATTAAAATAAAAATGAGAATCAGAAGAGAAAGGGGAGAGAGTAAATGAATGAGAAATTTCATATGTAAGTAGAGATATTCATTTTTTTGCTTGATTTTTGTCTAGAAGAGTCATCTTACAAAACAGCCGGCTAAGACACTATCAGGGGCCTCTCAATACTTTGAAATTATCTCCCAGTCCTGAAGAGTCCCAAAATGTTAGCAAATTAAAGCAGTTTGTCTCCCTGGGAGCCCAGGGTATGTTTCACCACTTTGAACAAGAGAGGAATAAGGGAAGCCACGTGTGCTTTAGGACTAACTGCTCTTGAACTCTTTTTGGACGTGGAACCAGCCTAGAATATGTAAAATTGACAAAAGTATAAATACACTGCTCAGAGGTAGGTAGTTATAGGGTGTTGCTATGTTATATACATGTGAATGGCGTGAATGCTATGTTTTTTTAAAAACCAAAAATGAAACACACACACACACATACAAGAAGGGAGGGAGTGAAATGACGTTATCTTCCTCTTCCCAAATTAAAGACCAGTATGCTTTATTTTCCACATGCTTTAAACACATATCCATTTCTAAAGAATATTTCTCTAGGCTTGCCTGCTTAAAAATCCAGGCCCTTTATTATGAAGCTTCCAAAGGTGTCCAGAGGTGGAGTAAATCTCTTGCAGATAAAAATCTCCCAAGCTGAACAATCTACAACAAAATATATTTTTAAAAAATACTAGGAAAATTGGTTTGATTCAGTGCGCTTGTGAAGAACACTTACTTTTGTTTTAAAATGCAGAGATATCTAAGTACAGAAATGGGTTTGTTGGAAGGGAAGATTTTTCAACAAATGATTTGTAGAAACATTTTCTATTCCATTCTGTAAGGTTTTTTTTTTTAAGTTTTATGAAAATTTACATTAAATTTTGGGATTATTTAAAAACAAACTAGACCTTCACCCTTGCATTCACATACCCATACACATGTGCACGCTTGTACACACACACACACACACTATGCACACTTCCTTCCATGAATTTTTTTGAGGCCATAAAGAAACATTGGTAGTGTAATATGAAAGTATTTGCTAATTATTCCTGTCCATTTAATTAGAAATTATTATTTCCTGTTTTTCAAATCAGCGATTTTTCTCTGAACAATGGATTAGGACACACCTTCAAACAATAATTAGAAAAAAATCATCTATTTCCAGAATATCTAAGGGTGAAATTCCAGATGCTACTGGCAAAATTCATGGTATCTTACCGCCATCTACTGGCCATTGTTTAAATGCAACGATTTAAAGGTACAGGTTTAAATTAATAGAATTAAAAGAATCTTAGTCTGTTCAGTTCCCTTTAAGCCTTCAGAATTCTGAAGGCAGGACTCAAGTCCTTTCTTCCCCTCACCACCCCAACAAACACCCAATCTCTTCTCCAAAATTCTTTCCTTTACCAGCTCCAAGCATGAACAATTTCAAGTTCCATCGCAAGCCGTGTGACCTCCTCTAAACATACATCTCTTCATGTACTTTTCTCTTTAAAGGTTACATCTGAAAGAAAACACTGCAAAACAGGCTGATCACCTCAGTCGCTCTGCATATTCTATCTTTGTCAATGCCACCAAAGATCATGGTAAGATATTCTGGCAGCCACAAACACCACAGAATGATGTGTACTCAAGAAATCTCCCAGAACCTTTCTGTCTGTGCTGCTTGCTGCTAAGCCAGGCTTTCCTAATAGACTTTGCAGTTGTTTTCTTAACTAGGAAGACATCCTTACATTCATCCATGACATATATTTGTCTTGAAAATGGCCCATGGTTCCAGCCTGCCAAAGCATTCCTGTATCCTTTTTCCACTTTATTTTCCAATGTTGTCATGGTCAAGCATTTGTTATTTAGCAATCTTATTATTTAATTAGCATAACACCAACTGCTCCCTCTCAATCAGGTTTCTATATTTCTATAGATGCCTTCCAGTTTGATCAGGTACCTTATGGAAATGTTTCAAGCATGTCATTCATGTGCTTAGCACGGTGCCTAGCACATTATGAAACCTTAACAAGTGATAGCTATTCTTATGATGATCGTTAATAAAAATAATTAGTACAGATGTATGAAATAAATGTAACCCTTGACATAAATACCCATTATGTTCATATCTGTTATAATGATAAAGGCATTCAATCAGTTACAGTTCCTAACTTGAAGCCCATCTTTTTCCTTTTCTAGTCTTCACAATTCCTCGCAAATAGGCAAACGATCAAACCTTTCCTCCAGCAGGAGACTCAACTCTTAGAGGATAATTCCTCTTCGCCAGGAGCCTCAGCACCTTGGGGCAATTGGAGACTCACTCGCAGAGCCCCCTTCCTACTGCACCCAAGCCTGGCTTCCTGTACTGTCCCAACATGTATTCTTTCTATTGAAAAAAAGAGGAAGGTTCTAAATCAAAGAGAAGGTGAAGCAAAAGAGCGGGGGATGGCCCACAGCGTCTCCCTCGGCTCTGCGGTGCTTGCTGGGACCACGGGCCCTGGGCCAGGGCCGCTCCTCCCTGTGGTCCCCACTCTTGCTCTGACAGTAACTAGAGTGTTGTCAGTGACACTCGTGTCCCCGAGCCTTGTGAGTTTCAGGCCATTCCGGGGCTGGCATGGACTGACACAGTTCCCGTATCCATCCCCTGCTTTCTGTTCTTTAGAATGACCCAGAATGGATCTATTTAGGCCAGGACTATTCCGTTTTAATAGAGCCCTGTATGTACTGGGGGTCTAATAACCCACTTTCTAAATCCTGAAAATTGGGCCAAAATAGTATCTACTAATCCACAACATCTCTAAAGGTTTTATTGGAGAGGAGGCTAAAAAATTGTAATATATATATACACACACACACATATATATAAAATCAAACCATTTACCAAAATTTAAATCTTGTATACTCATTAAAAACTAGTGTTTAGATATTGAAAACAATTCAATTTTTAAAATTCATTAAGAACTGAAAACCTGAAAAATGACCCAGATAAAGGTCACAGGGAGCATCTAAAATCATTCAACTTCTTGCCAAAAAAAATGTTAGGTTCTGGAATGTCAAAAGTTTACGGCAAAGTTGTAAAAGATGGTGGAGACAGAAATTAGCTAAGCAGACACCAAGAAAGATTGATCCAAAGAGCTTCCTTGTCTGTGGTTAGGAGTTCTGTTAGAACCATTACCCGCTCTCCTGATTTCTAGGTCTCTAAACCACTGAAACTGGGAGCCTACATGGAAATTCTGACTCTGAGCAATTAGGCAGCAGGACGCTGCAGAACAGATACACGGGGACCTGCTAACAGCGATGCTGGTGCCAAGATTAGAAGAGAAAGGGCCGTAGAGGCATCCGAGCAAGCCCACTGTGCTCCCTTCCCTGCTTTGGTCTCCCACCACGAGTGCACACATTTAAACAAAACCATTCTCAGTATTCTCGACCACTGCTTCTCTCCTCCTCTTCTCGAAGCTTCTCAAAACCACAGCCTCATCCACGGTCTTCAGTCTCTTCTCTCTCCATTTTCTCTCTCTGCCTACCCCCCCTCCTCAGACTTTCTTTCATTGAAGTTTTGTTTTTAAATAAATGTTTAATGATATCAAAGTACAAATTGAAATATATTTTTAAAAAACAACTAGTATAAAGGGCTCACGGTGTAATCAAGATCTGAGCACCCTGGCTCACCCCGGGTCTATTCCCCAGAACTCTTTCAGATCCTCTCCTTCTTTCCTTTCTGTGATGATTTCTATAACTTCTGAAGAGCTGCTTATACTGCTATTTATTGATTTATGTACTTAAAACATTATCTATTGAATTGTGTCTTTTTTAAAAATCTCCCATCTTCATTCAAACAGAAGCTTGGTGAGAGAAAGCCCTTTGTCCATTGTGTTTCTTGTTCTATTTGTGGATAATTTGCAACTGGAATTTCATTGTATCTTTTCCATTTTTTCCAGAGAAGTAGCAGCATGAAAACTTTCCAAGCTGATTGCCTTACTATCATCAGAATATCTAATGAAATATGAATCTTTGGCCTGAAGTGCTTATTAAACTAACCCTCTCCACCTCATCTCTCAGCTTTACCCACTCCTGTATTCTCAGGCTTCCCTTGTGGCTCAGCTGGTAAAGAATCCCCCTGCAATGTGGGAGACCTGGGTTGGACCCTTGGGTTGGGAAGATCCCTTGGAGAAGGGAAAGGCTACCCACTCCAGTATTCTGACCTGGAGAATTCCATGGACTGTATAGTCCATGGGGTCGCAAAGAGTCAGACACGACTGAGCGACTTTCAGTTTCACTTCATCTCATCAGCCATCAGGATCTCCATGCTTATTCCAGGGGAGAAAAAGTGAGCAGACAATTTTTTCTACCATTACATCAATCATAACTGAGATTACTCAGTTTTTCTGGCTTCAAAGTTAATTTTCTATGTCTTAATTGGTAGAAGAAAAAGTAGATTACTATGACACCACATTGCAAGTTTCAAAAACACTAACTTAGATTGCTGGAAATAAGCTACACAGGCACCCATCAAAGCTGATCCAAAGATCTTCCTTGCTCAAGGAGGATCTTTGTACAGAAATATTTTTTAAGAACCCCTTTTGAAATCAAAACCAAAAAGAGATTTCCATCAACTCTGAACTGTGTAGGTGATTCTGTTGGGGAAACACTGGCTTGCTCATGCACTTGCTGTTTGTGGGTGAAGAGACTCAGAGAAGGGGCCAGGGCATTGTTCATCCTTTCCTTCTCCCTAATGTTCTTCCCTGCAGGACATGTAGCCTGCAGACCACAAACCTGCACTCACGTGTGCCCCAGGCACACACCCAGGTACAGGCAGGACCCCAAATACACATAACAGATGATATGCACAGTATCTGTTTAAAAAGTCAGATTTGTTTTGTTTTAGTAAGAGTAAAGAGAGCTAACCAGCAAGAAACAAGAATATACACACATAGACACAGGCTCATGCCTGCGTGCATATGCATGCACAAACACGCACCCCCATGTACAGTTTATCACTCAGCAGAAATTGTGGCTTGGGTGGGAGAAACCACGATCTGTGCGAAACATTTGAAAAAAATTAAGCACTTGAATTGTGAAGGGAGTTGTTTTCCTTATGACCATGCCTTGCCCACTGACGCACATGATGTCTTCCCATGTATAGTTGCCTTCCCTGTATTTCTTTCTAGAAAAGTGACAGTGAAAATGTTAGCTGCTCAGTCGTGTCCAACTCTTTGTGACCTTATGGACTGTAGCTCACCAGGCTCCTCTGTCCTTGGAATTCTCCAGGCAAGAACACTGGAATGGGTTCCCATTTCTTTCTCCAGGGGATCTTCCTGTCCCAGAGATTGAACCTGGGTCCCCTGCACTGCAGACACATTCATTATTGTCTGAGCCACCAGGGAAGCCCGTCTTTACAGAAAAGCCAGTTTCTTTCGTTCGTGCCTTCAGGTATCACGCATGTCTTGTTTTGTGATGGGGGCCCAATATACTAAAATAAATCATAACTTTAGGAATAACTATCCAAGCTTGAGATTTTCCAAAATACAGCCTCCCTGACACGGATCTCAGCCTGTCCAGCAGGTGCCTTCAGGCCCTTGCAGAAGAGGCACGAAGGACTCAGCAGGTGCAGGAGCCCTGAGGACCGGCCACATGCTGGTACCCTGCCTCGGAGCGCACGTGGGAGCCGGCAAGACCGGGGTTCAAGTTGCCCCTCGACACAGCGTCTGTAACCTGGGGCGCCCTCTCTCTCTGAACCGTACTTGTGACATCTCTGATAAGAAGGTGAGGAGTAAATGAAATGTGTGTGTGAAACAACACAATGCCTCACACTTGGTAAGCTCACCCACAGTATTAACAATCATGGTCTTTTCAGGTCAACAGTTCATTTCCGGATGTTGTCACTGATTGATGTTCTTGTTTTCTATGTCAGTATGAAGCTTGACTTACTTGAATCTAGGGAATTGACAAGAGGGGGGAAATCAAACGCCATAAGATGTGCGAAGGTGTTATTTCATCACATAGCAATGAGCAAACACAACTATTTGGAATTAAAAGTAGATATTGTAAAGCAGATGTTTCTTGGTGTCCTTTATTTTCAAAACTTCTTTGAGACTGTGGGAAATATCTGATCTTTCATTTTACAGGGGAGGAAGCTACGGAAAGAATTGCTGCTGGCTCATCATGACTCAGATGCTAAGTCGGAGGAGGCCAGTGAGATAAAGATGGAGGTGATCTTGCTCAGTCTCCTAATTTTCAGTAACAAAGAAATGAAGCCCAAAGATCTAAAGATCCATCCACTTTGCTTGTCTGTTGAGTGTTCAAAAATTTTTACATGCTAAATAAACTTCTATATAATTTTTCATCTTCAAAAACAATAATACCCAATGTTAGCGAGGACTTAGGAATTTTCCTAGAAAACCATTCATTCTCACAGATCCTTAGTGGAAGGGAAATTACAGTTTTTCCTAAAAGCAGTTTGGCAACATGTTCCAAGGGCTCCAATGTGTATTCCCCTTGAATCATATAATTCTATTAATACAAATTCACAGAAAAAGAATAATCAGACATAAATAAGGATTTGCATTCAAAGATGATTTCTATGGAATTATTGAAAAAATAGGAAAGGCAAGATACCTGTCTAACACAAAGGGTATTTGTAGCACATCCTTATGATAAAATAATTCACAGCCAAAATAAAGCATACAATATCTTTTTTAAATAATAGAATCTTATGGTATTTTGTCAACAGTGGAAAGGAAATCACAAAATAGTATGTCTCATATGATCTCTGTTTTGTTGAAAAATAATGTGTGTGATATTTTTATAAACACCAAAATGTAATCCTTTATAGAAAGATTTAAAGACTTGTTTCTTCTCTTTTGATATAGGTTCCAGATCTTCTCTGATAAACTGATATAATTTTCAATCTGAAGAATATTACTAAATAGAAAATATAAACATACACTATTTAGGCTAAGAAGTCAATTGGGAACCAGCTTAAGTGTTACATGGGGAAATAGCAGAGTGATGGGGAAAAGCTGGGTGGAGGCTTCACTGTAGATTTTTGGAATAAAGCCAACACAGTCCTCTACATAAAATCATTGCCAAATTTTAAGAGCTCCTTATCCTTCTCAATCTTTGTAGACTGCAGCTGTCTTCGGAAACCTATGAACAATTAAAATGTGGCCTATGGACAAGTTTCCACATTTTGATAAATACATGTTGATAAAGGCAGACAGAGACATGAATATGGGTTTCTTGTGAAAATAATCCTCTCCAAATATGCTGTAGTGTTCCCTGTAACTATGCATTTATGGTAGATTGCTAATATATTTTTGATTAAGAACAATATTTGTATCATATATCATCCACTTAAAAAAAAAAAAAGGCCTGGCCCCGGAAGGCAAACCTACATAGAAACCTTGCCCTTGGTTGTTGTGGATTAGAAGCCCTGTGTCCAACCATGGGGGTGGAGTCAGCAGTGCTCCAAAAGTCAGAGCAAGAACAGCAGTTTCTAATGCATCAGGATTCCCAGCACCTCCAAATGAGTCACTATTTTAGCCTAAGAAATCCCTGTGAAATCTCTGTCTCCAAATTATCAAAGTAAAGTCTTCGATGAAATAACGAAGTCAAACTTAGCCCAACATGTCTTAAAGGTGCAGAGTGCCTGTGGCCTGGGGAGAGGTTAGGGGGCTGGAAAATGGTAAACAAAGGGCATCTTTTCAAGGTAACAGGGTATTTCAATGAAATTTCAGGCGAAGCACTGAGATAATAGGTCCAAAGGTCCATTCCAAAGGGATGTCCAAAGTGATCTTCACAAGTGACGTCTCAGACTTGGATGCAACATTTTCAAAAAAGTAGTCAAAAACTGGTTTTAAGAATGTTGAACACCTCCCCTACAGGGAGTATACAAAAGGACCTGGAGCATTTCTGAATCTGACCAGCCCGGGGCTGGGGGATAAAATGCAGGATGCCCAATTAACTTTGCATTTCAGACTAATGTAGAATATTTATACCATAAGTATGTCCCAAATATTGCATGGGATATACATAAACTAATTTTCCCTTGTTTATCTAAAATTCATTGTGAGTGGGCATCTTCTTTTTCATTTTCCCTCTAAATTTGGCAACTCTTTGCCAACACCTCAGGCAGAAAGGTATTCCAACAGGCCAATTCAGACACCTTATGTGGGTCTAGAGAACATAAATGCACACTGTCTGAGGGTACGTAGCTGCTTCTCTGGTGGCAAAACCTGGAGGAGGCGGATGCTGCTTGCTACAGGCTTATACTCCCAGAGTTCGTCCGGAGAAGGAGTGCTTGAATGTTTTCTGTGGTCCCGACGTGAAAAAGAACGGGGCTCACCTTACAGCCATCCCAGAGGACAGCCTGGGAAGACAGAGCTTCAGCAGAAGCTGGCTGGGGATAGGAAGGAGTCACAAAGTGACCAGCGGGAACTGGGAGGGGTTTGCTCATCAAGAGAACTTCAAGTGAGAGATGCCCAGGATCCTGGTGTGTACACGCACGCGCATGCATGTACACACACACACACACACACACACACACACACAGAGGCAGGAGAGAGAGAAAGAGAGGGAAGGACAGAGAGCAAAAGAGAAAGGGAGCTGTATCAGAAGAGAAGGTTAGTTTTTAAATAAATGTCAAGATAGAGAGTACAGAGCTTGCCCTCTAGAACAACTCCAGGAAGCAAAGAGGCTTCCTGCTCTGGGGTTTCCCATCAGGGTTTTCCTTGCCTGAACTTCAGTCTTGTAGGTTTCCTAAGCCAGGCTGAGAAATATCAGGGAGGAAGCATCGGGGGGATGAGGAAGTCAGGCAGCAACCCCCCATTCATCCGCCCAGCAGCCAGCCTACAGAGACAGAGTTGGAAGACAGAAGCAGTGCTGAAGGGAGGATATTTTCTTCTTATTAATAGGACTAGACATTTAAATTGTTCCACTGAAGCAGTGTTTTGTGACGTGAGTGGTGAATCTGATGGTGATGAGAAAAGTCGGGGATGAACCTTGGATCAACTATTGAGAGTAGATTTGAAGGTAA
>NC_057402.1:63074975-63193873 GCF_019320065.1 Cervus canadensis | reverse complement strand
TATCTTCACCAAGAGCTTCCCTGGTAATTCAGATTCATTTCAGTTCAGCAGTGTGTGTTGCCTTTTTTCTCTGTACTGTTTTCAGTAAGTATACTTTGGGGAAGAAATGGAATTCCATTTGAAAATTTAACTACCTTGAAAAATTGTTTCTGAGATAGATAAAATTATCATTGGCTTGAATTTCAGAAGGGCCTTAAGAGATCATCCTGTCACCAGTTGGTTTCAGTGAACAAGGAAACCCCTCCAAGTTCGAGATCTCCTGCCTCCACTTTCTGATTCTTCTCAAATTTTGGGAGCATGCATTATTTTGCCATGTTTGTAAAGGAGCATTGTTTTTTTAACATTAAACTTTTAATTGTATATTGGACTACAGATTATTAACAATGTTGTGATAGTTTCAGGTGGACAGTAAAGCCTCTCAGCCATATACATGTATCCATTCAAAGGAGCAATGATTTTGAGGGAATGAAGTTCTTTGTAAGGTTTGAGATTAATGATAATCATCAATGAATATGTATGACATGCTCATGCAAAATTTTATTTTATTTTTTTATTTTTTATTTTTTTTGGGTTTTGTCATACATTGATATGAATCAGCCATGGATTTACACGTATTCCCCATCCCAATCCCCGCTCACACCTCCCTCTCCACCCAATTCCTCTGGGTCTTCCCGGTGCACCAGGCCAGAGCACTTGTCTCATGCATCCCACCTGGGCTGGTGATATGTTTCACCATAGATAGTATACATGCTGTTCTTTTGAAATATCCCACCCTCACATTCTCCCAGAGTTCAAAAGTCTGTTCTGTATTTCTGTGTCTCTTTTTCTGTTTTGCATATAGGGTTATTGTTACCATCTTTCTAAATTCCATATATATGTGTTAGTATGCTGTAATGTTCTTTATCTTTCTGGCTTACTTCACTCTGTATAATGGGCTCCAGCTTCATCCATCTCATTAGGACTGGTTCAAATGAATTCTTTTAATGGCTGAGTAATATTCCATGGTGTATATGTACCACAGCTTCCTTATCCATTCATCTGCTGATGGGCATCTAGGTTGCTTCCATGTCCTGGCTATTATAAACAGTGTTGTGATGAACATTGGGGTGCACGTGTCTCTTTCAGATCTGGTTTCCTCAGTGTGTATGCCAGGAGTGGGATTGCTGGGTCATATGGCAGTTCTATTTCCAGTTTTTTAAGAAATCTCCACACTGTTTTCCATAGTGGCTGTACTAGTTTGCATTCCCACCAACAGTGTAAGAGGGTTCCCTTTTCCCCACACCCTCTCCAGCATTTATTGCTTGTAGACTTTTGGATAGCAGCCACCCTGACTGGCGTGTAATGGTACCTCATTGTGGTTTTGATTTGCATTTCTCTAATAATGAGTGATGTTGAGCATCTTTTCATGTGTTTGTTAGCCATCTGTTATTCTTCCTTTGGAAAATGTATTTGTTTATGTTCTTTGGGCCCATTTTTTGATTGGTGTCATTATTTTTCTGGAATTGAGCTGCAGGAGTTGCTTGGTAATATTTTTGAGATTAATCCTTTGTCTGTTTTCTTCCATTTGGCTATTATTTCTCCCAATTGAGGGTGTCTTTTCACCTTACTTATAGTTTCTTTGTAAGTGAAAGCTTTTTAAGTTTCATTAGTCCCATTTGTTTAGTTTTGCTTTTATTTCCAATATTCTGGGAGGTGGGTCATAGAGGATCTTGCTTGATTTATGTCGGAGAGTGTTTTGCCTATGTTCTCCTCTAGGAGTTTTATAGTTTCTGGTCTTACATTTAGATCTTTAATCCATTTTGAGTTTATTTTTGTGTATGGTGTTAGAAATGTTCTAGTTTCATTCTTTTACAAGTGGTTGACCAGTTTTCCCAGCACCACTTGTTAAAGAGGTTGTCTTTTTTCCATTGTATATCCTTGCCTCCTTTGTCAAAGATAAGGTGTCTATAGGTTTGTGGATTTATCTCTGGGCTTTCTATTCTGTTCCATTGATCTATATTTCTGTCTTTGTGCCAGTACCATACTGTCTTGATGACTGTGGCTTTGTAGTAGAGCCTGAAGTCAGGCAGGTTGATTCCTCCAGTTCCATTCTTCTTTCTCAAGATTACTTTGGCTATTCGAGGTTTTTTTGTATTTCCATACAAATTGTGAAAGTATTTGTTCTAATTCTGTGAAGAATACCGTTGGTAGCTTGATAGGGATTGCATTGAATCTATAGATTGCTTTTGATAGTATACTCATTTTCACAATATTGATTCTTCCAATCCGTGAACACGGTACATTTCTCCCTTTGTTTGTGTCCTCTTTGATTTCTTTCATCAGTGTTTTATAGTTTTCTATGTATAGGTTCCTTGTTTCCTTTAGGTGATATACTCCTAAGTATTTTTATTCTTTTTGTTGGCAATGCGTGAATGGTATTGTTTCCCTTATTTCTCTTTCTGTTTTTCATTGTTGTTATATAGGAATGCAAGGATTTCTGTGTGTTAATTTTATATCCTGCAACTTTACCTATTCATTGATTAGCCTCTAGTAATTTTTTCTGGTAGAGTCTTTAGGGTTTCTTATGTAGAGGATCTGTCACTGGCAAACAGTGAGAAGTTTCACTTCTTCTTTTCCTATCTGGATTCCTTTTACTTCTTTTTTTTTTTTTTTTTCTGTGGCCAGAACTTCCAACACTATGTTGAACAGTAGTGGTGAGAGTGGGCACCCTTGTCTTGTTCCTGATTTCAGGGGAAATGCTTTCAATTTTTCACCATTGAGGGTGATGCTTGCTGTGGGTTTGTCATATATAGCTTTTATTATGTTGAGGTATGTTCCTTCTATTCCTGCTTTTTTGGAGAGTTTTAATCATAAATGAGTGTTGAATTTTGTCAAAGGCTTTCTCTGCATCTATTGAGATAATCATATGGTTTTTATCTTTCAATTTGTTAATGTGGTGTATTACATTGATTGATTTGCGGATATTAAAAAATCCTTGCATTCCTGGAATAAAGCCCACTTGGTCATGGTGGATGATTTTTTTAATATGTTGTTGGATTCTGTTTGCTAGAATTTTGTTAAGGATTTTTGCATCTATGTTCATCAGTGATATTGGCCTGTAGTTTCCTTTTTTTGTGGCATCTTTGTCTGGTTTTGGAATTAGGGTGATGGTGGCCTCATAGAATGAGTTTGGAAGCTTACCTTCATCTGCAATATTCTGGAAGAGTTTGAGTAAGATAGGTGTTAGCTCTTCTCTAAATTTTTGGTAGAATTCAGCTGTGAAGCCATCTGGTCCTGGGCTTTTGTTTGCTGGAAGATTTTTGATTACAGTTTCGATTTCCTTGCTTGTGATGGGTCTGTTAAGATCTTCTATTTCTTCCTGGTTCAGTTTTGGAAAGTTATACTTTTCTAAGAATTTGTCCATTTCATCCAAGTTGTCCATTTTATTGGCATAGAGCTGCTGGTAGTAGTCTCTTATGATCCTTTGTATTTCAGTGTTGTCTGTTGTGATCTCTCCATTTTCATTTCTAATTTTGTTAATTTGGTTCTTCTCTCTTTGTTTCTTAATGAGTCTTGCTAATGGTTTGTCAATTTTGTTTATTTTTTCAAAAAACCAGCTTTTAGCTTTGTTGATTTTTGCTATGGTCTCTTTAGTTTCTTTTGCATTTATTTCTGCCCTGATTTTTAAGATTTCTTTCCTTCTGCTAACCCTGGGGTTCTTCATTTCTTCCTTCTCTAATTGCTTTAGGTGTAGAGTTAGGTTATTTATTTGGTTTTTTTCTTGTTTCTTGATGTAAGTCTGTAATGCTATGAACCTTCCCCTTAGCACTGCTTTTACAGTGTCCCATAGGTTTTGGGTTGTTGTGTTTTTATTTTCATTCATTTCTATACATATTTTGATTTCTTTTTTGATTTCTTCTATGATTTGTTGGTTATTCAGAAGCGTGTTATTTAGCCTCCATATGTTTGAAGTTTTAACAATTTTTTTCCTGTAATTGAGATCTAATCTTACTGCACTGTGGTCAGAAAAGATGACTGGAATGATTTCAATTTTTTTTGAATTTTCCAAGACCAGATTTATGGCCCAGGATGTGATCTATTCTGGAGAAGGTTCCGTGTGCACTTGAGAAAAAGGTGAAGTTGATTGTTTTGGGGTGAAATGTCCTATAGATATCAATTAGGTCTAGCTGGTCCATTGTGTCATTTAAAGTTTGTGTTTCCTTGTTAATTTTCTGTTTAGTTGATCTATCCATAGTTGTGAGTGGGGTATTAAAGTCTCCCACTATTATTGTGTTACTATTAATTTTCTCTTTCATACTCGTTAGTGTTTGCCGTACATATTGCGGTGCTCCTATGTTGGGTGCATATATATTTATAATTGTTATATCTTCTTCTCTGGATTGATCCTATGATTCATTTACGTATGTCCTTCTTTGTCTCTTTTCACATCCTTTATTGAAAGGCTATTTTACTGATCATGGAGTTATTCGACCCTGCTTCCTTTTGGTCTCCGTTTGCAGAAATATTTTTTTCCAGCCCTTCACTTTTAGTCTGTATGTGTCTCTTGTTTTGAGGTGGTCTCTTGTAGACACATATATAGGGGTTCTTTTTTTGTATCCATTCAGCCAATCTTGTCTTTTTGGTTGGGCATTTCAACCCATTTACATATAGGGTAAATATTGATAGGGTCGTCCCATGCCATTTACTTTGTTGTTGGGTTCACGGTTATACAACCTTTCTGTATTTCCTGTCTAGAGAAGATCCTTTAGCATTTGTTGAAGAGCTGTTTTGGTGGTGCTGAATTCTCTCAGCTTTTGCTTATCTGTAAAGCTTTTGAATTCTCCTTCATATCTGAATGAGATCCTTGCTGGATACAGTAATCTAGGTTGTAGGTTATTCTCTCTCATTACTTTCAGTACGTCCTGCCATTCCCTTCTGGCCTGGAGGGTTTCTATTGATAGATCAGCTGTTATCCTTATGGGAATCCCTTTGTGTGTTATTTGTTGTTTTTCCCTTGCTGCTTTTAATATTTGTTCTTTGTGTTTGATCTTTGGTAATTTGATTAATATGTGTCTTGGGGTGTTTCGCCTTGGGTTTATCCTGTTTGGGACTCTCTGGGTTTCTTGGATTTGGGTGGCTATTTCCTTCCCCATTTCAGGGAAGTTTTCAGCTATTATCTCCTCGAGTATTTTCTCATGGCCTTTCTTTTTGTCTTCTTCTTCTGGAACTCCTATGATTCGAATGTTGGGGCGGTTCACAGTGTCCCAGAGGTCCCTGAGGTTGTCCTCATTTCTTTTGATCCTTTTTTCTTTTTTCCTCTCTGCTTCATTTATTTCCACCATTTTATCTTCTACCTCACTTATCCTATCTTCTGCCTCCGTTATTCTACTCTTGGTTCCCTCCAAAGTGTTTTTGATCTCATTCATTGCATTATTCATTTTTAATTGACTCTTTTTTATTTCTTCTAGGTCTTTATTAAACAGTTCTTGAATCTTTTCAATCTTTGTTTCCAGGCTATTTATCTGTAACTCCATTTTGTTTTCAAGATTTTGGATCATTTTTATTATCATTATTCTAAATTCTTTTTCAGGTAGATTCCCTATCTCCTCCTCTTTTGTTTGACTTGGTGGGCATTTTTCATGTTCCTTTACCTGTTGGGTATTTCTTTGCCTTTTCATCTTGTTTAGATTGCTGTATCTGGAGTGGGCTTTCTGTATTCTGGAGGTCTGTGGTTCCTTTTTATTGTGGAGGATTTACCCAGTGGGTGGGGTTAGACGATTGGCTTGTCAAGATTTCCTGGTTAGGGGAGCTTGCGTCAGTGTTCTGGTGCGTGGAACTTGATTTCTTCTCTTTGGAGAGCAATGGAGTGCCCAGTAATGAGTTTTGAGATGGGTCTATGTGTTAGGTGTGACCTTGGGCAGCCTGTATGTTGATGTTCAGGGCTATGTTCCTGCGTTGCTGGAGAATTTGCATGGTATGTCTTGCTCTAAAACTTATTGGCTCTTGGGTGGTGGTTGGTTTCAGTGTAGGTATGGAGGCTTTTGGACGGTCACTTATTACTTAAAGTTCCATGTAGTCAGGAGTTTTCTGGTGTTCTCAGGTTTTGGGCTTAAGTCTCCTGCCTCTGGATTTCAGTTTTATTCTTCCTGTAGTCTCAGGACTTCTCCAACTATACAGCCCTGATAAGAAAACTTCTAGGTTAATGGCTAAAAGATTCTCCCCCGTTAGGGACACCCAGAGAGGTTCACAGAGTTACATGAAGAAGAGGAGAGGGAGGAGGGAGATAGAAATGAACAGGAGGAGAAAAAGGGGGACTCAAGAGGAGAGAGACAGATCTACGCAGCTGTCTGTTCCCAGAGTATTCTCCGTAGCCCAGTCACCTACAAGGATTCACAGAGTTGGATTCGGAAGAGAAGGGGAAAGGAGGAAATAGAGGTGTTCTGAGGTAGAAAACAGAGAGTCAAGATTGGGAGAGAATAATCTTCGGTTTAAAAATAGGGCTTCTCTTCTTTTTTCTTTGTAAGGTTATAGTGTATTGAAAATGAAAATTAAGGAGTAGTAGAGGAGTACTAGAGGACTTTAAAAGAAATAAGAGAAAAAGAAAAATAGAAAATAGAAGAGAAAAAGGAAAGAAAAAAAAGAAAAAGAAAGAAAGAAAAAGAAAAAAAAATTTTTTTTTTCCCCCTAATTAAAAAATCGTAAAAGTCTGTGGAAATGAAAGTTATGGAGTAATGGGGGAGTAATAGGGGATTTTAAAGGAAAATAAAAGAGAAGAAAGAAAAAAGAAAAAAAAGAAAAAAAGAAAAAAAATTTAAAAAATTAAAAAAAAAAAAAAGAAAAAAGTAAAATTATATCTAGGAGTTTCTCTGGAGCTGTTGCGGTCAGTGTGGGTTCGGCTCAGTTTCAGATAGCTCCTCGTTCCAGCTTACGCGTCTCGATATCTACAGGCCCCTCCGGTGTAGTCAGCGTTTCCTAGAGGGATTTTAATCTGTTGCACCAGTCCCTTCTGAAGCGGTTCCCTTTGTTTATTTGGCTTCTGTTTGCCGGTCTCTTCAGAGCCTCATTTCCGCCCTGACACAGGCGGGCGGAGGTGGACTCTTATTCAGGTAGCTAGTTCCGTCGCTCTGCGGGGCAGGGAGGGGCTTGCGCTGTGGGGACAGGCTTGCGCCGCGGGGATGGGCTGGGGCTGCCGGGAGGGGCTGACGCTGCTTTCTCCGTCTGTGCTGCTCAGGCTCCCGGCTGTTCTATATGGAGCGCGCCCCGCGCTGCACGAGGTTCCAGCCCTCGGGTGTTCCACAAAAGCGCGGAAGGAAAAGCTGCGCCTGCTCTCTGTGCCTTCCCCGTCAGAGCGGTCCAGGCAGCCAGGGGCTTGGTGGGCGCACTCTACCCAGGTGTGGCGCGCCCCCTCCCTTCCGCGGACCCAGTCTCAGTTTCCGCTGGCGCCAGTCGGGCGCGCGCGCCTTCCGCCCTCTGCGTCCCCAGACCCAGTCCCCGCCCGCGCCGGTCGGGTGCCTGCGCCCTGTGTCTCGCGGCGACCTTCCCCTTCCCCCTGCCTCCTGCCTCCGGCGGGGCTGGGCCGGTCTGCAGCCTGCGAGCTCCTCTCTGGACCCTCTCGGTCTCTTTGTTCTGCGAACGGCCGGCAGTGTGTTCGGGCCGGTTAATTTACTCTCTCTCTTTTGGTCTCCCACAGTTCAAGTTGGCAACTCACAGAAGTTCCCTCCGATTGTCCTCAGGGCACTTACCCCAAGCAATGCCGCCTAAGAGCTCCCGGGCCGGATCTCCGTCCTTAGCTCTTTTGTCTCACTTTTTATCTTTTATATTTTGTCCTACCTCCTTTCGAAGACAATGGGCTGCTTTTCTGGGCGCCTGATGACCTCAGCTAGCGATCCGAAGTTGTTTTGCGAAGTTTGCTCTGCGTTCAGTTATTCTTTTGATGAATTTGTAGGAGAGAAACTGGTCTCCCCGTCCTACTCCTCCGCCATCTTGGCTCCTCCCGGACATATATCTTTTTAAAATTTATTTATTTATTATAGTTAGAGGCTAATTACTTTACAATATTATGGTGGTTTTTGCCATACATTGACATAAGTCAGCCATGAGTGTACATGTGTCCCCCTGTCCCGAACCCCCCTCTCACCACCACCCCCCCCCACCCCGCATTCAATCCTCTGGGTTATCCCAGTGCAGTGGCTTTGAGTGCCCTGTTTCATGCATTGAAGTTGGACTGGTCATCTATTTCACATATGGTAATATACATCTTTCAATGCTATTCTCTCAAACCATCCCACCCTCACTTTCTCCCACAGAATGAAAAGTCTGTTCTTTATATGTGTGTCTCTTTTGCTGTCAGGAATATAGGGTCATCATTACCATCTTTCTAAATTTCATATAGATGTGTTAATATACTGTATCAGTGTTTTTCTTTCTGACTTAACTTCACTCTGTATAATAGGCTCCAGTTTCATCCACCTCACTAGGACTGACTCAGATGTATTCTTTTTAATAGCTAAGTAATATTCCATTGTGTACATGTACCACAACTTTCTTATCTATTCATCTGCCGATGGACATCTAGGTTGCTTTCATGTCCTGGCTATCATAAACAGTGCTGTGATGAACATTGGGATACATGTATCTCTTTCAATTCTGGTTTCCTCAGTGTGTATGCCCAGAAGTGGGATTGCTGGGTCATATGGCAGTTCTATTTCCAATTTGTTAAGGAATCTCCACACTGTTCTCCATAGTGGCTGTACTAGTTTGCATTCCCACCAACAGTCTAAGAGGGTTCCCTTTTCTTTCTCTGCACCCTCTGCAGCATTTACTGTTTGTAGACTTTTTTGATAGCAGCCATTCTGACTGGTGTGAAATGGTACCTCATTGTGGTTTTGATTTGCATTTTTCTGATAATGAGTGATGTTGAGCATCTTTTCATGTGTTTGTTAGCCATCTGTATGTCTTTTTTAGAGAAATGTCTGTTTTGTTCTTTGGCCCATTTTTTGATTGGGTCATTTATTTTTCTGGTATTGAGCTGCATGAGCTGCTTGTATATTTTGGAGATTAATTCTTTGTCAGTTGTTTCATTTGCTATTATTTTCTCCCATTCTGAAGTCTGTCTTTTCACCTTGCTTATAGTTTCCTTTGTTGTGCAAAAGCTTTTAAGTTTAATTAGGTCCCATTTGTTTAATTTTTGCTTTTATTTCCATTACACTGAGAGGTGGGTCATAGAGGATCCTGCTGTGATTTATGTCAGAGAGTGTTTTGCCTGTTTTCCTCTAGGAGTTTTATAGTTTCTGGTCTTACATTTAGATCTTTAATCCATTTTGAGTTAATTTTTGTGTATGGTGTTAGAAAGTGTTCTAGTTTCACTCTTTTACAGGTTGTTGACCAGTTTTCCCAGCACCACTTGTTGAGGAGACTGTCTTTTCTCCATTGTATATTTTTGCCTCCTTTGTCAAAGATAAGGTGTCCATAGGTGTGTGGGTTCATCTCTGGGCTTTCTATTTTATTTCATTGATCTATATTTCTGTCTTTGTGCTAGTGCCATACTGTCTTGATGACTGTAGCTTTGTACTATAGTCTGAAGTCAGGCAGGTTGATTCCTCCAGTTCCATTCTTCTTTCTCAAGATTGCTTTGGCTATTTGAGTTTTTTTTTTTCCCCTCCTTTATTTATTTATTTATTTTTTTCCAGTGGGTTTTGTCATACATTGATATGAATCAGCCATAGATTTACACGTATTCCCCATCCCGATCCCCCCTCCCACCTCCCTCTCCACCCGATTCCTCTGGGTCTTCCCAGTGCACCAGGCCCGAGCACTTGTCTCATGCATCCCACCTGGGCTGGGGATCTGTTTCACCATAGATAATATACATGCTGTTCTTTTGAAACATCCCACCCTCACCTTCTCCCACAGAGTTCAAAAGTCTGTTCTGTACTTCTGTGTCTCTTTTTCTGTTTTGCATATAGGGTTATCGTTACCATCTTTCTAAATTCCATATATATGTGTTAGTATGCTGTAATGTTGTTTATCTTTCTGGCTTACTTCACTCTGTATAAGGGGCTCCAGTTTCATCCATCTCATTAGAACTGATTCAAATGAATTCTTTTTAACAGCTGAGTAATATTCCATGGTGTATGAAATTATTTGTTCTAGTTCTGTGAAAAATACCTTTTGTAGCTTGACAGGGATTGCATTGAATCTATAGATTGCTTTTTATAGTAAACTCATTTTCACTATATTGATTCTTCCAATCCATGAACATGATATATTTCTCCATCTATTTTCATCATCTTTGATTTCTTTCATCAGTGTTTTATAGTTTTCTATATACAGGTCTTTTGTTCCTTTAGGTAAATTTATTCCTAAGTATTCTGTTCTTTTCATTGCAATGGTGAATGGGATTGTTTCCTTAATTTCTCTTTCTGTTTTCTTATTGTCAGTGTATAGGAATGCAAGGGATTTCTGGGTATTAATTTTATATCCTGCAACTTTACTATATTCATTGATTAAGTCTAGTAATTTTCTGGTGGTGTCTTTAGGGTTTTCTGTGTAGAGGATCATGTCACCTGCAAACAGAGTTTTACTTCTTCTTTTCCAATCTGGTTTTCTTTTATTTCTTTTTCTGTTCTGATTGCTTTTTCTAAAACTTCCAAAAGTATGTTGAATAGTAGTGGTGAGAGTGGGCACCTTTGTCTTGTTCCTGACTTTAGGGGAAAAGCTTTCAATTTTTCACCATTGAGGATAATGTTTGCTGTGGGTTTATCATATATGGCTTTTATTATGTTGAGGTATGTTCCTTCTATGCCTGCTTTCTAGAGAGATCTTATCATAAATGGGTGTTGAATTTTGTCAAAAGCTTTCTCTGCATCTACTGAGATAATCGTATGGCTTTTATCTTTCAATTTGTTAATGTGGTGTATCACATTAATTGATTTGTGAATGTTGAAGAATCCTTGCATCCCTAGGATAAAGCCCACTTGGTCATGATGTATGATCTTTTAATATGTTGTTGGATTCCATTTGCTAGGATTTTGTTGAGGATTTTTGCATCTATGTTCCTCAGTGATATTGGCCTGTAGTTTTCTTTTTTTGTGGCATCTTTGTCTGGTTTTGTTATTAGGGTGATGGTGGCCTCATAGAGTGAGTTTGAAATTTTACCTTCCTCTGCAATTTTCTGGAAGAGTTTGAGTAGGATAGGTGTTAGTTCTTCTCTAAATTTTTTGTAGAATTCAGCTGTGAAGACTTCTGATGCTGGGCTTTTGTTTGTTGGAAGATATTTGATAACAGTTTCAATTTCTGTGCTTGTGATGGATCTGTTAAGGTTTTCTATTTCTTCCTGGTTCAGTTTTGGAAGGTTATACTTTTCTAAGAATTTGTCCATTTCTTCCAAGTTGAACTTTATATTGGCATATAGTTGCTGATAGTAGTCTCTTATGATCCTTTGTATTTCTGTGTTGTCTGTTGTGATTTCTCCATTTTCATTTCTAATTTTGTTGATTTGATACTTCTCACTTGTTTTCTTTATGAGTCTGGTTAATGGTTTGTCTATTTTATTTATCTTCTCAAAGAACCAGCTTTTAGTTTTGTTGATTTTTGCTATAGTCTCCTTTGTTTCTTTTTCAATTATCTGCTCTGATTTTTATGATTTCTTCCTTTCTACTAACTTTGGACTTCTTCATTTCTTCTTTTTCTAGTTGCTTTAGGTGTAAAGTTAGGTTATTTATTTGATGTTTCTCTTGTTTCTTGAGGTATGCTTGTATTGCTATGAACACTCCTCTTAGCACTGCTTTTACTGAATCCCATAGGTTTTGGGTTGTTGTATTTTCATTTTCATTTGTTTCTATGCATATTTTGATTTTCTTTTCGATTTCTCCATGATGTTGTTTAGCCTCCATATGTTTGTATTTTTAACAGTTTTTCTTCCTGTAGTTGACATCTAATCTTACCACATTGTTTTCAGAAAAGATGTTTGAAAAGATTTCAATTTTTCTGAACTTACCAAGGCTAGATTTATGGCCCAGGATGTGATCTATCCTGGAGAATGTTCCGTGTGCACTTGAGAAAACAGTGAAATTCATTATTTTGGGGTGAAATGTCCTATAGATATCAATTAGGTCTAAGTGGTCCATTGTATCATTTAAAGCTTGTGTTTCCTTGCTAATTTTCTGTTTGGTTGATCTATCCATAGGTGTGAGTGGGGTATTAAAGTCTCCCACTATTATTGTGTTACTGTTAATTTCTCCTTTCATACTTGTTAGCATTTGCCTTACATATTGAAGTGCTCCTATGTTGGGTGCATATATATTTATAATTGTTATATCTTCTTCTTGGATTGATCTTAAGAAATTAGTTCTTAATGTTTAAATTTGACTTTATTAAGAGTGTATTTGAATTTTTTCATATTTTTGGGCTATGTTAATATCTTTAGTTGTCAGTTGTCTGTACATGATTTTTCCCATTTATCAAATGGATTTTTGGTGTCTATCCCTCAATTTTTAAGTTCTTTTATATTACAGAAATTAGTCCTTTGTTATATATGCTATGAATATGTTCTCCCAGTTTATCTGTTGATTTAAAATTTTTTTTAAATTATGAAAGTATGAATACACATTTACAGGAGACTTGGAAAATACAGAATAAGGCTGCATATAGTTCCACTATATATTACAATTTTAAGTAGATGAATTAAGATTTTTAGTTGTAGTTTCAATGTCAAACACTCAAAAATTAACAGAATGAATATACAGAGAGAAGGAGGATATAGTAGACCTGAAAAGCACTGTGAACCAATTCAACATAATGAAAATGTATACAGTTTTCATATGACAGAAAGTAAAAATTCTATTCAAGTTTCCAGAGACTGTAAATTAGGAGACACTGGAACATATCCAGGAACATAAAATGAGGTGCAACAGTTTCATGATCTAAATGCATTCTCTTATCACTGTGGAATTTTGTTAGAAATCAATATCAAAATATATTTGAAAATAACCTATATATTTTCAAGTGCAATGTGACACTTACCAAGAAAGATAATTGACTTAAGCCATCAAAAGCTTCAGTAAAGTTAGACTGAAAAAAAACACTGAGGGTGATTGCAGAAAAAAAAAATCATTAAAATGAGAAATTAGCATCAAAATGAGAAAATATTAAAGATACTCTAAACAAAATCCCATGTATTTGGAAATTAAATGTCCTCTTTTAAATGATGGGTGTATCTAAGAAATGATAACAAGGAAAATTAGAAAATATATGTAATAGAATAAAAATGAAGAAAAAAGAATTTACCAGAATTTGTTGCATGCAGCTTAAGCTGTTCAATGCAATTAAATACAATGTGGAGTCTTGAATAAGGAATGAAAACAAACAATGGACACTAGCATAAGATTTTGTGAAATTTGAACAAAATCTGTACTTTAGTTAGTAATACTGTATCATTGTTAATTTTCCTTTTTTAAAAAAACAACATAGTATTTCTTTATATTCTCAGAATTGGATTAGAAATTTCAAGCCTCATTCAAATATTTTCTAATCACTAAAATATTGTCTAAGCTTTTAGCAGTAATGTTAGATGCCAAATGCATGGAACTATATCAAAGTTTTGAGTGAATATAAATTAGAAATCTAGCATTCTATTCATACTAAGTCAAACTAGTGGAAAGAAAATGTCATAAAATTTTTTAGCCTGGGAAAAATTCATAAATTTTCCAAAATATATTATTCATACATACTATATATATGTATATGCAAAAGCTTTTCTATTATGATTGAAGGCTTGAGAAAGAACAACAACAAAGAGAGACATAGGAAAACATGAATTAAATGAAATGGGAGGACTTGTCAGTTGATTTTTGACCTTGTGGCACTTTTGTCATTAAAATTTCATTATTTTTGTGTGTTCAAATTTATCAATATTTTCTTTCATTGGCTGTGGATTTTGATACAAATTTAGAATCCTTTCCCTACACCCAGGTCAGAGGGGAACTCACTCACATTTTCTTCCAGTGTTAGAACAGTTTTATCTTTTACATTTAGATCCTTAATCCATTTGCTGTTAATTCTTACATGTAGATTTAATTTTATATTCTTTCAAATAGCTAGCTAATTGTTCCAGAACCACTTACCTAAAAGTTTACATTTATCCCATGTATTTATTTAAAATATCATCTTTGTCATATACTGTTTCTATATGTATAATTCTGGGTCTAATTCTGGACTTTCTAATTTTTATTCCACTATGACCACAGATTTTAAAAGACTCTTAACACTGCCCAGAAATGCAACTACAGTTTCTTAGTATGTAGACTTCTTCACTTTCTGTCATCACCATTTTACTTTCTCATCTCTAGTCCAACCTCTAAGACCACTTGTTCTTCTCAGATGATCACTCCTTCTTATATTTTCCATTGATAAAACAGATATAATCAAATGACATACACCTAGTAGTCCCACCATAAAATCCAGGTATCTTTCTCCACCTGGAAGGCTCTGCCTTCCCTCCAGGAGCTATAGAGATCTCTGCTCTTATCTTAGGTCAAACCTTCCATGTTGTATTTATACTGGAGCTCATCACCTCTCTGCTTCTCAAGGTCTTGACTCCTGCAACTATCTCCTCTCTGGTAGCACTAATTTCTCCTCTTCTAGATCTTTCCTACTGGCATAAAAACATGCCTTTTGATCACCTATTTTAAAAATCTGACAGAAGGAACAAACTCTAACTTCATACCTCCTCTGGCTATCTGTAACACTATAGCTCATACAAAATCAAATCTATTCCTGTTTCCTTCAAGATGCTGTCCATATTTTCTATATGTGGTATGACCTGAAAGAGATGGAGAGGCACTGATTTACTCGGATACCAAGAGTAAGAGCAGGTGCTAAAGTCTTCAGTGGATGAAAGGGATAGACATAAAGATCTATAGATGATGCGTGTACTGTAACATATCCTTCAAAGGAGCAAGAGGATTTAGAGAACAGGGTGGAACAGTGATCTCAAAGCAGCAAAAAGGAATATAGATAACACTGCCACAGCCCAGACTACCAGCACATGGGCTGTCCTTCCTTTCCAATGATTCAGGTGGGAATACCACACTCAAACCCAGGGAGTCTAGAAGTAGACACTTAGAGGAATGAAATGAAAAGCAAAAGTAGTAAAATTATCTACACCCACAATAATCAGTTAAGGGATACACAAAACAATTAGATGTAAACACGATATCAAACATAGTAAACTGAAGTGAGGAGATTACAAATACAGGGTTGTTCAAATGCACTTTAAATTAAGAGATCAGCAACTTAAAATGATCACATATATGACAAGCCCACAGTTAACATCATACTCAATGGTGAAAAGCTGAAAGCATTTCCTCTAAAATTACAAGCCAAGGAGGCTTATTTCTGCCATTTTTATTCAAAATAGAGTGGAAGGCCTAGCCACAACCATCAGATAAGAAAAGGAAATAAAAGGACTCCAAACTGGAAAGGAAGACATACGACTATCACTATTTGCAAAGAACATGATGCTATACATAGAAAATCCAAAAGATGCCACTGGAAAAATACTAGAGCTCATCAATGCATTTGGCAAAGCTACAAGAACACAAGATTAATATACAGAAATTTGTTGCATTTCTATAAACTAATAATGAACATCAGAAAGAGAAATTAAGGAAACAATCCCTTTTACAATCACATCAAAAAGAATACAATACCTAGGACTAAACCTACCTAAGAAGGTGAAAGACCTATACTTGGAAAACTATAAGACACTGATGAAAGAAACTGAAGAAAACATAAACAGATGGAAATATATACCATGTTCATGGACTGGAAGAATTAATATTGATAAAATGACCATATTATCCAAGAAATCTACAGATTCAATTTAATCCCTATCAAAATACAAAAGGCATTTTTCACAGAACTAGAATAAATAATTTTAAAATTTGTATGGAAACACAAAAGGTCCTGGGATAGCCAAAATAATCTTGAGAAAGAACGGAGCTGGTGGAATCACTCACCCCTGATTTCAGCTACAGCAATGAAAACAGCATGATACTGGCACAGAAACAGATGTGTCCATCAGTGGAGCAGAAAGAGAGACCAGAAACAAACCCACACACTTACGGTCAATTAAGCTACGACAAAGGAGGCAGGAATGTATAATGGAGAAAAAGTCTCTTCAATGAGTGGTACAGGAAAACTGACAGCTACATGTGAAAGAATGAAATTAGAACATGTTCTAATACCATATACAAAAATAAATTCAAAATGGATTAACGACTTAAATGTAAGACTAGAAACATAAAACTAGAGAAAAAAAAAACAGGCTGAACATTCTGACATAAAGCATAGGAATATTTTTTTCAAATCTGTCTGTAAAACAAATAAAAGCAAAAATAACCAAATGGGACATAATTAAACTTAAAAGCTTTAGCACAGCAAAGGAAACTATCAACAAAAGGAAAACACCTACTGAATGGGAGAAAATATTTGCAAATTATATGACTAATAAGGGATTAATATGCAAAATATAGAAACAGCTCATGCAAGTTGGCATCAAGAACACTAATAACCCAATTTAAAAAATGAGCAGAAGACTTGAATAGACTTGAAGACATCTTTTCCAAAGAGGACATACAGATGGCAAATAGGCATATGAAAAGATGAACAACATCGTGAATCATAAGAAAAATGCACGGTAAGCCTCTTATACAGACTGAAGTAAATCAGAAAGAGAAAAACATATATAGCATATTAATGCATGTATATGGAATCTAGAAATACGGTATTGATGAACCTATTTGGGAAGGAATGGATACACAGATAATGAGAATGGACTGATGGACACAGTGAGGGAAAGAAAGAGTGGGATGAACAGAGAAAGTAGCATTGACATATATACATGTGTAAAATAGATAGCTAGTTAGAAGTCACCATATAACACAGGGAGCCCAGCCTGGTGCTCCGTAATGACCTAGAGGGGTAAGGTGGGATAGAGGAGGGGAGGGAGATTCAGGAGGGAGTGAATGTGATATATGTGTAATTGTGGCTGATTTGCATTGTTGTATGGCAGAAACCAACGCATCATTGTAAAGCGACTTTCTGCCATTTAAAAAAATTTTTTAAACATAAAATAAGTCAAATTAAAAACCACAGTTTTCCCCTCACATCTGTTAGAATGGCTATTATCAAAAAGAACAAAAATAACAAATGGTGAGGATGTGGAGAAAAGAGAACTTTAGTACACTCTTGATACGAAGTTAATTGGTGCAGCCATTGAGGAAAACGTGAAGGTGTCTCAAAATAAAACTATGATCGATATGACCCAGAAATTCCACTACTGGGTATCTATCTGAAAAAAAAAAGAAACACTAATCGGAAAAGATACATGCATGCTAATGTTCAAAGCAGCATTGTTTACAACTGCCAAGATATGGAAGTGTCCATCAACAGATGGACATGTTAAAAAATGGATGTATACATGTATATATACAACTAAATACTACTCGGCCATAAAAAAGAAACAAATCTTGCCATCTGTAACAACATAGATGGGCCTGGAGGGTATTATGCTAGTGAAATAAGTCAGATAGAAAAAGACAAACACTGCATGTCATCCCCTACATGTGGAATCTATAAAAAAAAAAGAGAGAGAAAACATGCATATAACAAAACAGAAATAGATTCACAGAACAAACTAGCAGTTACAAATGTGGAGACAGAAATGGGGAGGGGCATGATAGGGGTAGAGAATTAAGAGGCACAAACTACTATGCATAAAATAAGTAAGCTACAAAGATTTATTAGACAACACAGGGAATATAGCCAAGTTTAACTACAAATGCAGTATAACTTTAAAAATTGTAAATCATGATATTGGCCACTTGAAACATATATAATATTGTACATCAGCTATACCTCAATTTTAAACATTTATTTTGTATTTCTGGTTGCACTGGGTCTTCTTGCTGCTCAGGCTCTTCTCTAGTTGCGGAGAACAGGACTGCTCTCTAGTCGCAATGTCTTCTCTTGTTGCTGAGCACAGGTTCTAGGTGCACAGGCTTCAGGAGCTGCAGCTTGTGGGCTCTGTAGGGTGCTCAGGCTCATTGGCTGTGGCTTGTAGAAGAGAGTGGGCTCGATAGTTGTGGTGTAGGGGCTTAGTTGCTTCCTGGACCAGGGATCAAACCTGTGTTCCCTGCATTGGCAGGTGGATTCTTATCCACTGTATCACCAGGGAAGTCCTTGTACCTCAATTTTTATGAGTAAAAGAAAAATAAAGTATCTCTAGTCACCACCTGCAAAAACAAAAATCAAAAAAAAACACCCACAAATTGCTAATACTGACCTACATCACCTTTTTAAGGTTTCTCCCCTCTACAACTGTGGGATTACTATTCTTAAAGTCAGTGCCCACCCACACTGTCTACTGTTCAAAGACTTTCCATACCTTGCCAATGTCCATCAAATAATGTCCAAATCATTTATGTATAGAATTCAAGGTTGTCTATAAGCTGGCCCCAAACTATTATTGCAGCATTTTCCACAATTCCGTTCACACGTCCTTCACTCCAGACCACTAGGCTGCTCATAGTTCCCTGTTCACATGATCCTCCTGGGTTCCAGCCTCCAGGTCTTTGTCCACACTAGAACATTGGGAGAGCCATCTATTATCATATTACAAAGTTCCACCCACCCTTCAGGCGCCAACTAAGGAAATACCAACTTCTCTAGAAAATCTTCTTATTTTATCAACTGAGTGTCATTGAACCCTTTTCCCTCTCCTGGATATAGGTTGCATGACATAGCATGCTCTGACATATCACCACTTTTACACAGGCTTTATCTTTCCCATTAGATTTACACACACCTTAGAGGCAGAGATCATATCTTGTTATCGCATATATCTGGTGATCTGACACATAACTCGTGCTTTGGAAGATTTATGAAGGAACCAATGAATATGTCAGCATGTGTTCCTTATTCAGGGGCAGTGAATGGGATTTAAAAATAGTAGTGTTTTCTGAAAATCTGAGAAAGTCTCCCCGAGTGTGTGATTAAAAAAGCACTGCTATGGCAGTCCCCAAGGCCCCTGCCCAGCTTTGCATACAGAGGGAGAGGGCAGAGGTCACAGGTTGGAGCTGCACATGGCCACAATGCCAGTTCTTCCCAGGGCCTTGGGCCTAACTGGCTGTGTAGGAAGGCAGAGTCTGTACTCAGTTCCTGGAGAACAGACAAAAATGGATTCTGTGTCCCCTGTGTCCCTGTTCAGCTTGATGAAGACAGCCAGGCATCCTCTCTGGAAATAAGCTTGGATGAGTCCTGTCACCAGGCATTGGGTGTTGGCAGGGAAATGGCTAAGGGAGACTACTTTACTGACACGAATGGAGTTTCTTTCTCAGTCAAGGAGTCTGGCTTATTTGCTCAGGGACGCTATCAAGAAAACAGGGAGGCAGAATGCTGAGTCTACCTTTCTCCTACAGTTCAGGCAGTAGACCTGACTGTTCTTGTCACTACATAGCCAGTGACCCATGTGAACCAGTAAATTTCTTAATTCTTCACTCTCTGCTGCCCCCTCCCCAAACCCCACTTTGGGAGGCCATGAGCGCAGGGCAGTTAAGCTCCAAGTGCCCACCATGGTCTCTGCATCCTGGTCATGTGGTCAGTGCCCTCCCCCAGGCCCACAGTGGACAGTCACCCAGGCAGCGGAGCAGCAAGGTCCTGAGGAAAGGGGTTAAGAGCACCAGCTCCTAAGCCCGTCAGCCTGTGCTGGACTCCCAGCACCCCCATTTGCTAGCTATGTAATCTTGGCTTAGTTTTCTGTCTGTAACATAGGAATAGTAAGTGCCAACCTCACAAGGACATTGTGAGGATGAAATGAGTGTGTATAAAGCTCCTAGAGCATTATCTGCCATCTGATGAGTGTAATGGATTAATGATTGTTTTCACTCTTAGGGCTGCATCCCAGCATTTTCCCAAAGAGAAATCTTCACATCTGTTTGAGTACTTCCTACACTAGAGCTCAGTCTCCCACCCCTGTCAACCCGAGTGGCTATTCTCTGAGTTCAAGGGTTTAGACATCTCCTCCCACCGCTCCCTCCCACTGCAGTCCAGGCCTTGCACAGAGCCTTGACTTCCCAGGTGATAACTTCCAGGCACACCTTCCTCACCTCTTCAGGTCACCCCAGCCAGAACCAAGCACAGAGGTAGTGCTCTGTGGGTCACTTAAATAAATAGATAAATCAGTCCTTTCCATTGCCTTCTCTGACCCTCCCTCTAGGGCACCAGACATGGGGGTGGTGGTGAACCTGCCAGACCACAGGTACCAATATCCTTCCTGCTCCTGCCAGGGAGAGGGAACATTTTTTTAAACTCCATCTTACACACAGTTTCAACTCTTTAGTCAAAGATGTCCACAATGAAGGAGCTCCTTGCTTGCATCAGAAGAACACTTCCAAGTAATGATGGGGAAAAAAATAACCTGGAGAAAGAAGTGGCAGCTACCCTTTGCTCATTAGAAAACTGGTATCAAAGCACCAGTAGCTGGGGAAAAACCCAGGAGGAACAGGCCAGCACTGCTCCTGAACAATAGCTACAAGTAAGTAGCAAACCCTCTGATAGAAGCTTTATGTTGACAGGGTTGCAAATGCTGCCCTGAAATGACAGCATTTCAACAGCAGCCAAGTGACAGGGGAACTGAAATTCCAACACCATCCGACTCCAAAAACTAAGCTTATCCAGAAATCTGCTGCTTTACCCATTCTCTTAAAAACTGTGTCCAGGGACTTCCCTGGTGGTCCAGCAGTTAAGAATTCACCTGACAATGCAGGGGACATGCGTTCAATCCCTGATCAGGGAATTAGGATCCCATGGCTCAGATGGTAAACAATCTACCTGCAATGCAGGAGACCCAGGTTTGATTCCTGGGTCAGGAAGATCCCCTGGAAAAGGTAATGGCTACCCACTCCAGTATTCTTGCCTGAAGAATCCCACGGACAGAGGAGTCTGGCAGGCTACAGTCCATGGGATCACAAAGTCAGACACAACTGCATGCATGCATGCCATGGAGCAACTAAGCCCAGGCACCAGCACTAGAGATTCCGTGCACCCCAATGAAAGATCCCATATGATCCATCAGAGACCCTGTGTGCTCAAATAAGACCTGATGCAGCCAAATAAATAAAGCCAAAAGAAACTAAACAACAACAACAACAACAACAACTGTCTCCAGTGCTGATTATTTGTTCTCTGGACCAGATGATACTCAGGCCACTAAACCACCTCAGACCAGGCTTAAATAGGAAGTGTGCAATTGGAAGTCTGGACAAAGCTCCTCTGTGCCAGGCTACATTTTAAACAGTAACACTGAGATTTTTCTTCTTTTCTCTCTTTCTTGAGGTAAATATGGACTATGTATATCTGACTGGCTTTCCCCTCTTATGCCTCTTAAGTATCATATATATATATATATATACATATATATATATATATATATATATAGCCCTTTTCCATCAAAACTTTAAAGACATTCTTTCTCCCAAAGGCTTCAGATGTGCAAATGAAGTGAGTAAGGACTATTTGGTGGGATCTTTCAGGATCCTGCACATGGATGCAGTTCAGATCAAAAGTGCCCTCCCGCTTCTGTCCCCATACAGGCATGCCCTACCACATTCGCTTACAGCATCGGCCTAGCACTTTTCACACCTGAAGTGACTGTGCTTGTTTACTCTCTATTGGGAAGAAGGACACTACCCGCAGCTGTATCCCCCACAGAGCTAGGCATGCATTAACAGTTACATTTTATGAATCAGTGAGGAAGTTTGTTTTAGTAAAAAGGAAGAGAAGAAAAAAGACAACAGTTGTTGGAAATTATAATTTTTTTTCCACCAAAAATAATAATCAAACATAAGGTTTCTGACTCTCTGATCAACAGCATAAGAAACATTGCAAATTTACTTAAATGGATCCTTTTAAAACTATGTTTGTGGAAGCAACCCAAGTGGTGAATGAATGGATAAACAAAATGTGGTGCATACACACAATGGAATATTATTCCACATGCTAAAACACGATGAAATTTGCAGACAATGTGCTAAGTGAGCCTTAGACACAAAAAGGCAAATACTGTATGACTGCACTTACATGGAATTGGGTACTACTATAGTAGTCAAATTTATAGATATGGAAAGTCAACCAGGGGCTCAGGAAAGGGGAGAAGGAGTTTTCTTTAATGGAGTTTCTGTTTAGGAAAATCAAAGTTCTGGAAATAGACAGTGGTGATGATTGCACAACACTGTGAGTGTACTTAATAGCATGGAATTGCACATTTAAAATCGTTAAAATGGTAAACTTTATGTTATATATATTTTACCACAATAAAAAAAAAACTGTACTGGGCAACCCAACAATAAACTAAGAACTTAGACTTGATGAAAAGTGTTAAAGGCATGATATCACTAAGAGGGCAGCATAAGTCATTCCTGACTTTACTCCACCCTCACAAGAGGAACAATTAATAATTCATGGATGAGACATCCCCTGAGAGAATCCAAGAACAGGGGGGTGAGACTGAAGCTCCACAGAGACCAAGACAGACTGCATTAGAAGGGTAAGAGGAATAGCTACATGCCCTATGCACGCCTGGCCCACAGGCAGGCACAGTATGAAGCCAAGATTTTTCCTCTGAGCCTATTGTTCCTCTAGTGGGAAAAGAGAGCCAAGGGTAGACATCCGGTCCCATCAGCATTGTGGGTTTCCCTTTGTGAGCCCCCACTCCAGTCCCACCCCATGAGGGTTGTGGGGAATTCTGCAGGGCTTGACCTCTTGGAATCTGAGGGGAAAGTCCTGCTACAACCAGCACTCAGATCTTGGCAGACCAAGCTGCCACCTGCAGTGCTCAAGTAATGGTCCCAACTAGCAGCTTTGCTCGTCTGCAGAGCCTAGACAATGGTACAGGCTAACCGTCAGCATGGTGCAGGTCTGCCTGATTCACGTCCTTAAAAGAAGAGCCTTGTCATCAATGGAGCCTGGTGAGTCACAGCCCAGTCTGCTACTCAGGGTAGCTGCCATCCCACCTGCCCAGAAAGGCTGGGCAGAACTCCTGGAGGCTGCATAGCCCAATTACACTTGAGCAGAGAGTAAAAGTAGGCAGAGCAAAGCCAGTGGCGCCACTGTAAACTGGTTCAACTGGGAGAGACCACAAACAAAAGTCTTTTTGGGTCTGGAGGGCTCCCCAGCTCCACCCAGTCATGGAGCTACTTCATAGCCCCATCCACTGCTGAGTACAGTTCCTGGCCCCTTCCTGCAGAAAACCTGGCCAGGAACACCTGCAAGGCTATGTGGAGCTTCTCTCCCTGTTGCATCCACACAGGGAAGCTAATTCATAGGCCTATCAACTGTCTAGTAAGCCTGACCTGCGAACCCAGGCAACCATGAAGCTCATTTTGTATTCTTGTAGGGAACCAACCCAGCATTGCTACCCAACTGTTCTCAGCCAGCAGCTCCACATGCCCCACCAGGCAGTGTCCTCACCCCCAAATAGACCTTGATGGTAAGCCTTACCTGCCCAAGAATGTTAGGGGCAGACAAGTCCAGAAACCCAAACTGAGCTGACTGATGGAGAACTATCTCTGCCAAATGGTACCTATAAAGTATGGAAGAGAAGACCAGTTATTCAAATGTGCAGACACCCAGGTAAGGAATTGAAGTTCACACACACACAAACCAGGTAAAGGTGACACCACCAAAGGAAACTAATAAAGCTCAAACTCAATAACTGACCCTAAAGAAATAAAGATTTACGGACTGTCAAAATAGTCAGAATAATCCTCTTAAGGAAGTTTAGTGAATCAGAAGAACACAAAGACAGACAACTAAACAAAATTAGAAAAAACAATGCATGAACAATACAAGAAGTTCAACAAAGAAAAAGAAACCAAAAATCTGAACTTAAATAGAAATACTGGAGTTGAAAAATACAATGACTGAATTGAAGAATTCAAGAGAGTTTCAAAAGCAAGCTCAACTATGCAGAGGAAAGAATAAATGATCTAGGAGACAACACATTTGAAATTATCCATCAGGGAAGAAAAAAAAAATAAGAGTGAAGAAGGGTGAAGAAAGGCAATGGGACTTATGAGACACAATCAGTGTGTGTGTATGTGTGTGTGTATATCTATATCTGGAATTCCCATCTGCTGGGAATTCCAGAAGGAGAAGAGAAAGGTACAGCAAGTATACTTGCTTGTTTAAAGAAATATGTATAAAAATGTCTGAAATTTCAAGAGAGGAATGGACATCCAGATCAATGGGCCCAAAGGATCCCAAGTGTGTTAACTCAAATATGGTTTCATCAAGACACGTAATTAAACTGTCAAAAGTCAAAAGCAAAGAAAGAATTTTGAAATTAGCAAGAGAAAAGAGAGAAGTTACAGACAATGAAACCCCCATAAGTGAATTTCTCAAAAAAAATCTTGTCAAGCCAGGAATGATACATTCAGAATATCAAAAGAAAAACCTTTCAGCCAAGGATTCTACACCCAGCTAAGCTATTCCTGTCCTCCAGAAATAAAGGAGAGAAAAAGGCTCTCCCAAACAAAAACTGAGGGAGTTCATCACCACTAAACTTATCTTACAAGAAATGCTAAAGGAGTTCTCTGAGTGGAAGTAAAAGGACACAAATTAACCCCTTTAAACAGGAAAGTAGCATAAAACTCACCAGTAATAGTAAATATATAGTCAAAGTTAGATTCTATAATATGGTAATGGCATGTAATTCACTTATACCTCTAGTTTAAAAGTGAAAAAATAAATGTTGTAAAAATAACCATAATTACAATAATCTGTTATTTGTTTACATAATATGAAAAAGTAACTTTAACATCAATAACCTAAAATGCCAGAGGGAAAAGTAAAAGAGTAAATTTCAAAAACCATGTCAGTTTAAAAGTTATAATTTTAAGATATTTTATGTAAGCCTCATGATAATCACAAGGGGAAAATCTATAGTAGTCACACAAAAGGTGCTTCCCAGGTGGTGCAGTGGAAGGAATTCACCTGCCCATCCAGAAGACACCAAAGATGCAGGATCGATCCCTGGGTCAGGAAGAGCCCCCAGAGTAGGAAATGGCAACCCATTCCAATGTTCTTTCCTGAAGAATTCTATGGACAGAGGAGCCTGGTGGATTGCAGTCCAGGGTGTTGCAAAGAGTCAGACATGACTGAGTAACAGAGCGCACACACACACACACACAGTCACACAAAAGAACATGATAAATAAGTCAAAGCAAAATGACACCAAAAGACATCAACACACACACACACACACACACGACAGAAAGCAGGATAAGAAGCAAGGAAAAATAGATGTACAAGATAGTCTGAAAGTTATTTATGAAATTATTAGTCCTTATTTATTAGTGCAAATACCTTAGTGGCTCAGATGGTAAAGAAACTACCTGCAATGCAGGAGACTTGGGTTCAATTCCTGGGTCAGGAAGATCTCTTAGAGAAGGGAATGGCTAACCACTTCATAATACTCACTTCAGTATTATGCCTGGAGAATTCCATGGACAGAGAAGCCTGGCGGGCTACAGTCCATGGGGTCTTGAAAAGAGTTGGACACGACTGAGAAATTTTCACTTTCACTTTTTACCTATCAGTAATTATTTGTTTGGTTGTTTTTAATCACTAATTTTTCAAAAAATAGTCTTATTTATTTATTTTTGGCTGTGCTGAGTCTTTGTTGCTGTGTGGGCTTTTCTCCAGTTGCAGTGAATGGGGGCTACTCTCTAGTTGTGGTGCACATACTTATCATTGTGGTGGCTTCTCTTGTTGCTGAACATAGGCTCTAGGGCATGCAGGCTTCATCAGCTGTGGTTCCTGGGCCCTAGAGCACAAGCTCAATAGTGCAGCACACCATATGTGGAATATTCCCAGATTAGGGATTGAACCCATGTCTCCTACATTGGGAAGTGGATTCTTTACCACTGATCAACCAGGGAAACCTAAATAATTGCTTGAAACATAAATGGATTAAATTCTCTAATCAAAAGACAGAATGACTGAGTGAATAAAAAACAAGAAGTAATGATATACTGCCCACAAGAGAATCATTTTTGCCTTAGAGATGCACATCGACTGACATTGAAGGGACAGAAAAAAATATTCCAAGTAAACACCCCCCCTCCCAAATGCAGGGGTAAACTTAAAAAAGTGAAAAAAGACAAGGAGGTTATTATCTAATAAGGGCTCAATCCATCAAGAAAATATAAAATTGTAAATATATATGCACCCAACATCAGAGCACCTAAATGCATAAAGCAAAATCTAAGATAGGTAAAAGCAGAAAGAACAGCAATGCAATAATAGCCAGGAACTTTAATACCTGAGTCAACAATGGATAGATCATTCAGACACAGAATCAATAAGGAAACAGCACGTTTGAGTGATGATATAGATGGACCTAAGACATATACAGAACATACCTAACAACATCAGAACATACATACCTCTTAAGCACTCATGGAACACTTTCTAGGAAAGCCATCTGTTAGGTCACAAAACAATCTTACCAAATTCAGTAAGACTGAAATCACACCAACTATTTTTTCTGAATACAATGATATGAAACTAGAAATCAATTACAGAAAGAACATTGGAAAGTTCTTGATATATGAGAATTAAACAACACTCTCCTGAACAACCAATGGCACAAAGAAGAAATTAAAAAAGAAATAGAAAAGTTTCTTTTTTTAAAAATTTATTTTTAATTGAAGAATAATTGCTTTACAACATTGATTTCATTTCTGTCATACCTCAACATGAATTAGCCATAGGTATACACATGTCCCCTCCTTCTTGAACCTCTCTCCCACCTCCCACCATTTCCCATCCCTCTAGGTTGTTACAGAACCATGATTTTAGTTTCCTTAGTCATACTGCAAACTTCCACTGGCTATTTTACATAAAGTAGTGTATATGCTTCCATGCTACTCTCTCCATTCATCTTACCCTCTCCTTCCTCCCTCTCCACCCATGTCTATAAGTCTGTTCCCTATGTCTGCATCTCCATTGCTGCTCTGCAAATAGGTTCATCTGTACCATCTTTCTAGATTCCATGTGTGTTAATATTTGTTTCCTTCTGACTTACTTTGCTCTGTATATAGGCTCTAGGTTCATCCATCTCATTAGCACTGACTCAAATGTGTTCCTTTTTATGGCTGAGTAATACTCCATTGTATATATGTACCATGGCTTCTTTACCCATTCATCTGTCAATGGATATCTAGGTTGCTTCCATGTCCTAGGTATTATAAATAGTGCTGCAGTGAACATTGGGGTACATGTACCTTTTTCAATTTTGGTTTCCTCAGGTTATATCCCTAGAAGTGGTAATGCTGGGTCATATGGTAGTTTTATTTTTAGTTTTTAAAGGAATCTCCATACTGTCTTCCATAGTAGCTGTATCAATTCACATTCCCACAAGCAGTGCAAGATTTCTTTTTCTCCACACCCTCTCCAGCACTAGTTGTTTGTGGATCTTTTGATGATGGTCATTTGGACCGGTGTGAGGCAGTATCTTATTGTAGTTTTGATTTCCACTTCTCTAATAATGAGCAATGCTGAGCATCTTTTTATGTTTTTATTAGCCATCTGCCTGTTTTCTTCACAGAAATGTCTGTTTAAGTCTCTTCTCCACTTTTTTATTGGGTTGTTTTTCTGGTGTTGGGTTTATGAGTCCTTTGTATATTTTGGACATTAAACTTTGTCAGTTGTTTCATTTGCTATTATTTTCTCCCATTTTAAGTGATGTCATCTTACCTTGTTTATAGTTTCCTTTGCTTTGCAAAAGATAAGTTTAATTAGATCCCACTTGTTTATTTTTGTTTTTATTTCCATTATTCTAGGAGGTGGGTCATAGAGGATCTTTCTATGATTATGTCACACAGTGTTCTAGGTACATTTTCTTCTAAGAGTTCTATGGTTTTTTACCTTATATTTAGGTATTTAATCCATTTTTATTTTATCTTTGTGTATGGTGTTAGGAAGTGTTCTAATATCATTCTTTTACACATAGCTGTCCAGTTCTCCCAGTGGCACTTATTGAAGATACTATCTTTCCCCCATTATATATTCCTGCCTTCTCTGTCAAAGATAAGGTGCCCATAGATGTATGGGGTTATCACTGGGCTTTCTATCTTGTTCCATTCATCTATATTTCTGCTTTTGTGCCAGCACCATACTGTCTTGATTACTGGAGTTTGTAGTATAGTCTGAAGGCAGGTAAGTTGATTCCTTCAGCTCCATTCTTCTTTCTCAAGATTGCTTTGGCTATTTGGGATCTTCTGTGTTTCCATATAAATTGTGAAATTTTTTGTTCTAGTTCTTTTAAAAATGCCATTGGTAATGTGATAGGGATTGCATTGAATCTATAGATTGCATGTGGTAGAATAGTCATTTTAACAATATTGGTTCTTACAACCCAGGGTCATGTAATATCTCTCTGTTTATGTCACCTTTGATTTCTTTCATCAGTGTCTTGTAGTTTTCTGTATACACTCTTTTTGTCTTCTTCAGTTCAGTTTGGTTGCTCAGTTGTGTCCGACTCTTTGTGACCCCATGGACTGCAGCACACCAGGCTTCCCTGTCCATCACCAACTCCCAGAGCATGGTCAAACTCATGTCCATCGAGTTGGTGATGCCATCCAACCATCTCATCCTCTATCATCTGCTTCTCCTCCCACCTTTGTCTTTCCCAGCATCAGGGTCTTTTCCAATGAGTCAGTTCTTCACATCAGGTGGCCAAAGTATTGGAGTTTCAGCTTCAGCATCAGCCCTTCCAATGGATATTCAGGACTGATTTCCCTTAGGATTGACTGGTTTGAACTCCTTGCAGTCCAAGGGACTCTCAAGAGTCTTCTCCAACACCACAGTTCAAAAGCATCAATTCTTTGGCACTCAGCCTTCTTTATGGTCCAACTCTCACATGCTGATATGACTACTGAAAAAACCATAGCTTTGACTAGATGGACCTTGGTCAGCAAAGCAGTGTCTCTGTTTTTTAACATGCTCTCTAGGTTTGTCATAGCTTTTCTTACAAGGAGCAAGCGTCTTTTAATTTCATGGCTGCAGTTACCATCTGCAGTGATTTTGGAGCCCCACAAAATAGTCTGTCAGTGGTTCCATTGTTTCCTCATTTATTTACCATGAAGTGATGGGACTGGATGCCATCTTAGTTTTCTGAATTTTTAAAAAAAATTTTAATTGGAGGCTGATTTCTTTACAATACCATAGTGGTTTTTGCAATACATTGATATGAATCAGCCATGGATGTACATGTGTTCCCCATCCTGAACACCCCTCGACCTGAATGTTGAGTTTTAAGCCAACTTTTTCACTCTCTCCTTTCACTATCATCAAGTGGCTCTTTAGTTCTTCTTCACTTTCTGCCATAAGGGTGGTGTTGTTTGCGTAAATGAGGTTATTGATATTTCTCCCAGCATTTGTGAGTCCAGCTTTGCTTCATTCAGCCAGACATTTCACATAATGTACTCTGCATATAAGTTGAATAAGCAGGGTGACAATAAGCAGGGTGACATACTCCTTTCCCGATTTGGAACCAGTCTGTTGTTCTATGTCCAGTTCCAACTGTTGCTTCTTGACCTGCATACAGATTTATCAGGAGGCACGTAAGGTGGTGTGGTATTCCCATCTCTTGAAGAATTTTCCAGTTTGTTGTGACCTACACAGTCAAAGGCTTTGGCACAGTCAATAAAGAATAAGTAGATGTTTTTCTGGAACTCTCTTGCTTTTTCAATGATCCAATGGATGTTGGCAATTTTATTTCTGGTTTCTCTGCCTTTTCTAAATCGAGCTTGAACATCCAGAAGTTCACAGTTCACTTACTGTTGAAGCCTGGCTTGGAGAATTTTGAGCATTACTTTGCTAGTGTGTGTGATGAGTGCAACTGTGTGGTAGTTTGAACAATCTTTGGCTTTACCTTTCTTTGGGATTGGGAAGAAAACTGACCTTTTCCAGTCCTGTGGCCACTGCTGAGTTTTCCAAATATGCTGGCATATTGAGTGCAGCACTTTAACAGCATCATCTTTTAGGGTTTGACATAGCTCAACTGGAATTCCATCACCTCCACTAGTTTTGTTCATGGTGGTGTTTCCTAAGGTCCACTTAACTTCAGACTCCAGGGTGTCTGGCTCTAGGTGAGTGATCACACCATCGTGGTTACCTGGGTCACGAAGATCTTTTTTGTACAGTTCTTCTCTGTATTCTTACCACCTCTTCTTAATATCTTCTGCTTCTGTTAGGTCCATACTGCTTCTGTTTACTGTGCCCATCTTTGCATGAAATGTTCCCTTGGTATCTCTAATTTTCTTGAAGAGATCTATAGTCTTTCCCATTCTATTGTTAACCTCTATTTCTTTGCATTGATCACTGAGGAAGGCTTTCTTATCTCTCCTGTTATTCTTTGGAACTCTGCATTCAAATGGGTATATCTTTCCTTTTCTCCTTTGCTTTTCACTTCTCTTCTTTTCTCAGCTATTTGTAAGGCCTGCTCAGACAACCATTTTGCCTTTTCCTTTTCTTTTTCTTGAGGATGGTCTTGATCCCTACCTCCTGTACAATGTCATGAACCTCTGTCCATAGTTCTTCAGGCACTCTGTCTATCAGATCTAATATCTTATCTATTTGTCACTTCCACTGTATAATTTTAAGGGATTTGATTTAGGTCATACCTGAACGGTCTGGGCTTCCTGGTGGCTCAGATGGTAAAGCGTCTGTCTGCAATGCGGGAGACCCGGGTTTGATCCTGGGTCGGGAAGATCCCCGGAGAAGGAAATGGTAACCCACTCCAGTACTCTTGCCCGGAAAATCCCATGGAAAGAGGAGCCTGGTAGGCTACAGTCCGTGGGGTTGCAAAGAGTCAGACACGACTGAGGGACTTTACTTACTTACTTACTTACTTGAATGGTCTAATGGTTATCCCTAGTTTCTTCAATTTAAGTCTGAATTTGGCAATAAGGAGTTCATGATCTGAGCCACAGTCAGCTCCTGGTCTTATTTTTGCTGACTGTACAGAGCTTCTCCATCTTTGGGTGCAAAGAATATAATCAATCTGATTTCAGTATTGACCATCTGGTGATGTCCATGTGTAGGGTCATCTCTTGTGTTGTTGGAACAGGGTGCTTGCTATGAACACTGTGTTCTCTTGGCAAAACTCTGTTGGCCTTTGCCCTACTTCATTTTGTACTCCAAGGCCAAATTTGCCTATTACTCCAGGTACCTCTTTGCATTCCAGTCTCCTATGATGAAAAGGACATCTTTTTAGCGTGTTAGTCCTCGAAGGTCTTGTAGGTCTTCATAGAACTGTTTAACTTGCTCTTCAGCATTACTGGTTGGGGCATAGACTTGGATTACTGTGATATTGAATGGTTTGCCTTGGAAATGAACAGAGATCATCCTGTCATTTTGGAGAATGCACCCAAGAACGGCATTTCAGACTCTTTTTGACTATGAGGGCTGCTCCATTTCTTCTAAGTGATTCTTGCCCAAAGTAGTAGATATAATGGTCATCTGAATTAAATTTGCCCATTCCAGTCCATTTTAATTCACTGATTCCTAAAATGTCCATGTTCACTCTTGTCATCTCCTGTTTGACCACTTCCAATTTACCTTGATTCATGAACCTAACATTCCAGGTTCCTATGTGATATTGTTCTTCACAGACATCTTACATGTCTCCTTAGGTAAGTTTATTCCTAGATATTCTATTCTTTTTGTTGCGATGGTAAGTAGGGTTGATTCCTTAATTTCTCTGATTTTTCATTTTTAGTGTATAGGAATGCAAGCAATTTCTGTGTATTGATTTTGTATCCTGCAACTCTACTAAATTTGCCAATTAGCTCTAGTAATTTTCTGGTAGTATCTTTAGGGTTTTCTATGTACAGTATCTGCAAATAGTGATCATTTGAATCTGTCATCTGCAAATAGTGAGAGTTTTACTTTTTTCTTTCCAATCTGGATTCCTTTTATTCTTTTTCTTCTCTGATTGCCATAGTTAGGATTTCCAAAATTACATTGAATAATGGTGAGAGTGGACACTCTTGTATTGTTTCTGATTTCAGAGAGAATGCTTTCAGTTTTTCACTGTTTAGAATAATGTTTGCTGTGAGTTTGTTGTATATGACCTTTATGATGTTAAGATAGGTTCCTTCTACGCCCATTTTTGAAGTTTTTTTTTTTTTTTTTTAATCACAAATGGGGCTGAATTGTGTCCAAAGCTTTTTCTGCATCTATTGAGATTATCATATGGTTATCTTTCAATTTGTTAACATGGTGTATCACATTGATTGATTTGCATATATGGAAGAATTATTGCATTCCTGGGATAAATCTGACTTGATCATGGTATATGATTTTCCTTAAGAGAAACAGAAAAGTTTCTTGATACAAACCAAAATGAAAACATAACATACCAAAATGTATGTGATGCAGAGAAAGCAGATAGATCTTAGAAGAGGAAAACTCATAGCAACAGAACCCTACATTAAGAAATAAGAAAGATTTCAAATAAACCTCCTAACTTAACACCTCAAGGAACTAGAGAAAGAAGAATAAATTAAGCTCAAAGTTAGTTGAAGAAAGGAAATAAAGATTAGAGGAGATTAAATGAAATAGAGACTAAAAAGATAAACTAAAAACTGGTTCTTTGAAAAGATAAACAAAATTGACAGATCTTTGGCTAGACTAGGCAAGGGAAAAAGAAAGAACCCGAATCAAAAAAATTACAAATGAAAAAAGAGACATTACAACTGGTTCAAAGATATATAAAGACTCCTTGGGGCTACTATGAACAACTATATGCTAACAAACTGGACAATCTAGAACAAATGGAAGAATTCTTAGAAACATATAACCTATAAAGGCTGAATCAGAAATAGAAAATCTGCAGACAAGTGAGGAGACTGCATTAGTAATAAAAAATTTCCCAGCAGAGAAAAGCCCACAGCCAGATGGCTTCACTGGTGAATTTTACCAAACAGTTAAAGGAGAATTAATGCCAATCCTACTCAAACTATTCTCAAAAATCAAAGCGGGAAAACTCCCAAACTTACTTTACATGGCCAGCATTATCTATTCTAAAAAAGACACCATAAGAAAAAAAAAATTACAGATCAGTATTCTTGACCCAAAAATTCTCAATAAAACATCAACATTCTAAAATCCATAGCACATTAAAAGGATCATTTACTATGATTAAGTGATTTATTCCAGAGATGCAGAGGTGTTCCAACATTTGCAAATAAATCAGTGTGATACACCTCATAACAAAATGGATAAAAATTATGTGATCATCTCAATAGATGCTGAGAAAGACTCTCACAAAATAAAACATCTGTTCCTGATTTAAAAAAAAACAACTCTTAACAAATTAAGTATAGAAGCAGCATATCTCAACATAACAAAGACCATAAATATGATAAGTCCACAGCTAGTATCATGATCAATGGTGAAAGGCTGAAAGTTTTTCCCATAAGATCAGGAACAAGACAAGGATGTCCACTCTCGAAACTTCTATTCAATATAGTTCTGGAAGTCCTACCCAGAGCAATAAGTGGAATCAAGGGGGAAAAAAAGTACCAGAAGTGGAAAAGAAGAAAAAATATCAACATTTGCAGTTGACATGATATTACATATTCAAAATCCTAAAGTCTCTACCAAAAAGTTAGATTTAATTGACAAATTCAGTAAAGTTCCAGGATACAAAAGAATTTCTTTTGTACACACTAATAATGAATTATCTGAAAAAGAAATAAAATGATGCCACTTAAAAGCATCAAAAACAATGAAGTACTTATGAATAAATTTAACCAAAGAGACGAAATATCTCTACAATGAAAACTACAAGATAAAGATGAAAGAAAATGAAGTAGATACAAATAAAGGGAACACTATCCTGTACCCATGGATTGGAAGATTTAACATTATTTAAAGCTATCTATTGATTCCTTTAGAGATTTTCACTTAGAGCTGGCCACCAGTTTGCTATTAAAAACCTGGGGTAGCTCTTCCTTTGCTGGAGCAGCCGTGAAGAGATACCCCACATCCATGGTAAGGGAAAACCAAGTAAGATGGTAGGCACTGAGAGAGGGCATCAGAGGGCAGACAGACTGAAACCACAATCACAGACAACTAGCCAATCTGATCACAGGACCACAGCCTTGTCTAACTCAATGAAACTAAGCCATGCTGTGTGGGGCCACCTAAGATGGATGGGTCATGGTGGAGCAGTCTGACAGAATGTGGTCCACTGGAGAAGGGAATGGCAAACCACTTCAGTATTCTTGCCTTGAGAACCCCATGAACAGTATGAAAAGGCAAAAAGATAGAACACTGAAAGATGAACTCCCAAGGTCGGTAGGTGCCCAATATGCTACTGGAGATCAGTGGAGAAATAACTCCAGAAAGAATGAACAGATGGAGCCAAAGCAAAAACAATACCCAGTTGTGGATGGGACTGGTGATAGAAACAAGGTTCGATGCTGTAAAGAGCAATATTACATAGGAACCTGAAATGTTAGGTCCATGAATCAAGAAAATTGGAAGTGGTCAAACAGGTTCACAAGAGTGAACATTGACATTCTAGGAATCAGCGAACTAAGATGGACTGGAATGGGTGAATTTAACTCAGATGACCATTATATCTACTACTGTGGGCAGGAATCCCTTAGAAGAAATGGAGTAGCCATCATGGTCAACAAAAGAGTCCAAAATGCAGTACTTGGATGCACTCTCAAAATCGACAGAATGATTTCTGTTCGCTTCCAAGGCAAACCATTCAATATCACGGTAATTAAAGTCTATGCCCCAACCAGTAACGTTTAAGAAGCTGAAGCTGAACAGTTCTATGAAGACCTACAAGACCTTCTAGAACTAACACCCCCAAAAGATGTCCTTTTCATTATAGGGGACTGGAATGCAAAAATAGGAAGTCCAGAAACACCTGGAGTAACAGGCAAATTTGGCCTTGGAGTACAGAATGAAGCAGGGCAAAGGCTAATAGAGTTCTGCCAAGAGAACACATTGGTCATAGCAAATACCTTCTTCCAACAAGAGAAGGCTCTACACATGGACATCACTAGATGGCCAACAATGAAATCAGATTGATTATATTCTTTCCACCCAAAGATGGAGAAGCTCTATATAGTCAGCAAAAACAAGACTGGGAGCTGACTGTGGCTCAGATCATGAACTCCGTATTCCCAATTCAGACTGAAATTGAAGAAAGTGGAGAAAACCACTAGACCATTCAGGTATGACCTAAATCAAATCCCTTATGACTATACAGTGGAAGTGAGAAATAGATTAAGGGACTAGATCTGATAGAAAGAGTACCTGAAGAACTATGGACGGAGGTTCATGACATTGTACAGGAGACAGGAATCAAGACCATCCCCAAGAAAAAGAAATGCAAAAAAGCAAAATGGTTGTCTGAGGAGGCCTTACAAATAGCTGCAAAAAGAAGGGAAGCAAAAAACAAAGGAGAAAAGGAAAGATATACCCATTTGAATGCAGAGTTCCAAAGAATAGCAAGGAGAGATAAGAAAGCCTTCCTCAGCGATCAATGCAAAGAAATAGAGGAAAACAATAGAATGGGAAAGACTAGAGATCCCTTCAAGAAAATTAGAGATACCAAGGGAATATTTTATGCAAAGCGGGCCTCAATAAAGGACAGAAATGGTAGGGCCGTAACAGAAGCAGAAGATACTAAGAAGAGGTGGCAAAAATACAAAGAAGAACTGTACAAAAAAGATCATCACAACCCACAATCACGATGGTGTGATCACTCACCTAGAGCCAGACATCCTGTAATGTGAAGTCAAGTGGGCCTTAGAAAGCATCACTACAAACAAAGCTAGTGGAGATGATGAGCTATTTCAAATCCTAAAAGATGATGCTGTGAAAGTGCTATACTCAATATGCCAGCAAATTTGGAAAACTCAGCAGTGGCCATAGGATTGGAAAAGGTCAGTTTTCATTCCAATCCCAAAGAAAGGCAATGCCAAAGAATGCTCAAAATACTGCACAATTGCACTCCATCTCACACACTAGTAAAGTAATGCTTAAAATTCTCCAAGTCAGGCTTCAGCAATATGTGAACTGTGAACTTCCAGATGTTCAAGCTGGTTTTAGAAAAGTCAGAGGAACCAGAGATCAAATTGCCAGCATCCGCTGGATCATCGAAAAAGCAAGAGAGTTCCAGAAAGAAAAACATCTACTTCTGCTTTACTGACTATGCCAAAGCCTTTGACTGTGTGGAGCACAATAAACTGTGGAAAATTCTGAGAGATGGGAATACCAGACCACCTGACCTGCCTCTTGAGAAATCTGTATGCAGGTCAGGAAGCAACAGTTAGAACTGGACATGGAACAACAGACTGGTTCTCAATAGTAAAAGGAGTACATCAAGGGTTGTATGTTGTCACCCTACTTATTTAACTTATATGCAGAGTACATCATGAGAAACGCTGGGCTGGAAGAAGCACAAGGTGGAATCAAGATTGCTGGGAGAAATAGCAATAACCTCAGATATGCAGATGACACCACCCTTATGGCAGAAAGTGAAGAAGAACTAAAGAGCTTCTTGATGAAACTGAAAGAGGAGAGTGAAAAGTTGGCTTAAAGCCCAACATTCAGAAAACTAAGATCATGGTATCCAGTCCCATCACTTCATGGCAAATAGATGGGGAAACAGTGGGAACGGTGGCTGACTTTATTTTTCTGGGCTCCAAGATCACTGCAGATGGTGACTGCAGCCATGAAATTGAAAGACGCTTACTCCTTGGAAGGAAAGTTATGACCAACCTAGACAGCATATTAAAAAGCAGAGGCATTACTTTGCCAACAAAGGTCCATCTAGTCAAGGCTATGGTTTTTCCAGTGGTCATGTATGGATGTGAGAGTTGGACTATAAGGAAAGCCAAGCGCAGAATAATTGATGTTTTTGAACTGTGGTGTTGGAGAAGACTCTTGAGAGTCCCTTGGACTGCAAGGAGATCCATCCTAAAGGAGATCAGTTCTGGGTGTTCATTGGAAGGACTGATGCTGAAGCTAAAACTCCAATAGTTGGGCCACCTGATGCGAAGACCTGACTCACTGGAAAAGACCCTGATGCTGGGAAAGATTGAGGGCAGGAGGAGAAGGGGATGACAGAGGATGAGATGGTTGGATGGCATCACCAACTCAATGGACATGGGTTTGGGTGGACTCCAGGAGTTGGTGATGGACAGGGTGGCCTGGTGTGCTGCAATTCATGGGGTCGCAAAGAGTCAGACACGACTGAGCGACTGAACTGAACTGAACTGATAGATTCAACACAATCTCTATCAAGATTCCAATGGCATTTCTTACAGAATTAGAGAAAAGTATATAGTACTAAAAATTATACAGAGCCACAAAAGACTCTGAAGAACCAAAGCAATCCCGAGAAAGAAAGAAGTACATAGTAGGCAGCATCACATTTTCTGATTACAAGCTGTGTAGCTATAGTTATCAAAACAGTATGGTAATGACATTCAAACAGACACACACCAATGGAACAGAATCAAGAGCCCAGAAATAAACCTATTCATATAGAATCAAGCCATATGTCACAAGGGAGCCAAGAGTAATCAATGGAGAAAAAAACAGTCTTTTTGACAATAGTGCTGGGGAAATTGAATAATCACATGCAAAGAATGAAAGTAGATGCCTATCTTACACCACTCACTAAAATTAACTTGAAATGAATTAGACTTGATTCAAAGAGTAGAAACCATAAAACTACTAGAAAATAACAGGCAGTAAGCTCCATGACATCAGTGTTTGCAAGTTTTTTGGAATATGACACTTAAAAGCACAAGCAACAAAATTAAAAAAATTTTTTAATGGGACTATATCAAAGTAAAAAGCTTCTGCACAGCAAAAGAAACCATTAAAAAAATCAAAGGATAACCTATAGAATGAGAGAAAAATATTTGTAAACCATGTATCTGATAAGGGATTAATATCTAAAATGTAGAAGAACTTGTAACTCAACAGCAAAATAATAATAATAATAATAATTTATTATGGACAAAGAACCTGAATACATTTCTCCAATGAAGAGAGATATGAAAGGTCAACATGTACATGAAAACCTATCAAAAAGACAAGAGATAATAAATGCTGACAAGGTTGTGGAGAAAAGGGAACCCCTCTGTACTATTGGTAAGATTATAGATTGGTACAGACACTATAGAAAACAATATACATGTTCCTCAAAAATTAAAAAATGGAACTACAGCATGATCCAGCAATTCCACTTCTGGGGATATATCTGAGGAAAATAAAAACACTATGTCAAAGAGATATCTGCACCTTCATGTTCACAGCAGCATTCATTTACAATAGCCAAGACACGGAAACAACTTAAGTGTCCATTGAGGGATGAATGGATAAAGAAACTGTGATACATAAACATACACTGAAATGTTTTTCAGCCATTAAAAAGATGGAAATCCTGCCATTTGGAAAACACAGATGGATCTTAACAGCATTATGTTAAGTGAAGTAAGTCAGAGAAAGACAAATACTGTATGATCTCACTTATACATGAAATCTAAAAAAATGCAAAGATAAAAACCCAAACTCATAGAAAAAGAGATTAGATTTGTAGCTACTAAGGCAGACAGTGAGGTCAGGGAGGAAACTGGAAGACATGGTCAAAAGGTATAAACTTCCAGTTATAAGAGAAGTAAGTATTACAAAAGTAATAATGTACAACTTGATGACTATAGTTGACACCTGTTATATGGTATATACCAAAGTTGTGAAGGGAATAAATCCTGAGTTCTTATTACAAAAGGAAAAAACCATGTTTTTCTTTTTGTATCTACAGGAGACGATGGATGTTAACTAAACTTGTAATCATTTCACAACATATCTGTCAAATCATTATGCTATACATCTAAAACTCATATAGTCCTGTATGTCAATTACATCTCAATGAAACTGGGAAAAAATGTTAAAATCCCCTCTATGAGCAGTCATCTTAGGGCCCATATTAGTCTCCCTCATTTAGGCATTCACAGAGGCAAAGTAAAGAACTAAATTCCTGAGGAGGGGCTGTGTCATGGCCGTGACTGGGTAGACCTGCTCTGGGTGACCGTAAGGCGTCTGCTTCATCTTTGCATCCTTGCCTTCCCAGATGGGAATATCCTTTGTCTGATGACAGATTCCCTAGACTTCGGCAATATTAAGCACTACAGTTCAATCAAAAGGATTGGAGACTATCTAACAAGTCTAATTATTTCTTTACAACTTAACTCCCAAAACATACTACAAATGCATTAAAACATACAGAAAGTGAGCTCCACGGTATCTCTTATGTATACCCAAAACAATTTTAAAGCATGTCATGTGGCCAATCAGCGAGACTGTTGTCTGTTAACACTTGTTCTTCACCTATTGGGGTAATCGTGGGCACAAGCCATGGGCAGGCCTCACCTCTTGGACACAGACAACTCCATTTTCTCCAGCATTATCCCGCATCTTTTTTTTTTTTTCATCCCACATCTTTTAACTCTGAATTACCAATTCCCAAATTAAAAGGAAAGAATCAATTTTCCTTCACAGAAGAAATTATTTTATTCCACTTGAAAAAAGTATACAGTTCTTTGCCTGGCAAAAGTCTTTTTCTCGTAAGTCTGCATCCTGCCTTGTGAATTTAATGGTAACAAAATGTTAGAGAAACTTGCCGTCCTTGGGCACAGCACACAAACACTTGACTAGAAAGGCATTTATATGATCAAAACATTTCCTGTAGCAATGATTCACAAGTTCACTTTTTCTTTAAGACTAGCTTGACTTTGAAGAAAACATTTAGTTTTAAGATTTAAATTTGCTAATTGAACCCAGGGCAAAACAGTTTTTCACATAATTGAGAGGAGAAACTGAAAACCCATCTCAAGTACTCATCCACCACATTCCCCTTTCTTACATGAGCTCTCTTAAATTGATCTCTAGGCTGAAGGTGTCAAATGCCTTAAACCTACCAAAAGCTCAGCATTTGTGCATCATGTTTTTCTCCCTGGAGGCAGACCTTTCCAAGGCTCAGCCACCCTGGCCAATTTCCACTCCTCCATGGGACCAAGGCTCCTACCCTCACCCCAGTCACCCTTACTACAACAGTAAGGCCTCAGAGGCCAACCAGGCCCTCCGCGAGCTTCCAAACTTAACACTGCTATGGCCTTGTCAGAGAAGATGGGCAAACCTCAGGCCTCTCTTTTTATGGTTTTCCACAGCAAGGGTCACCTCTAGGCTCTACATTGTGCTCAGTATTTTAACATCATGAGTTACATTGTATTCACCCAAAGAAAGGTGACTGAGTCCTAATCCTGTTCCATGACTCTAGAAGTCCTAAGAATGGGGTCAAGGAAGCAGAGCAAGTACATCCATTCTCCCTGCACCACTCTGCCAGGAGCACACGGGGGCCAGCAGATGCTGGCTGGTGACTGCTCAGCCTTAGAAATGTCACGTGTTGGGACCTGGGTGACAAGGCCCTCGTCTTTCTCCCTATACCTACTTCACTCGACACAGATCAGAAACAGCTCCCTCTCAGGATGCTGACTTGGGGAATCCAGTTAGCAATCACCATGGAAAAGGTCCTCAGGTGAAACTGGGCCATGGCCTTCAAATGTTCTGGCCAGGAAGTGCCGGCTGCACCATGAAGAGCTTAAAATGTGCCTGTGTGTCAGATTAAGGAGCGCTAAAATTATGAGGAACAGAACTGCTATCTACTCAATATTCAACAGTTTAGATCCAGGGCTTTCAAAATTCTAGATATGACATAAAAAAGCTATCTGGGTATAAATGTGAAGCAGGGCTTGTTACAACTGTAATGTATCATGCCCTGAAACAGGGCGGCACCTCATTATTGCACACTGTCTTTGCTGGAGAGATACAAAACATCATTTTTCAGAGCCAGTCAACCCACTCCAGTGTTCCTGCCTGGAGAATCCCAGGGACGGGGAAGCCTGGCGGGCTGCTGTCTATGGGGTCGCAGAGTTGGACACAACTGAAGTGGCTTAGCAGCAGCAGCAGCATCCCTCCACAGTAGACAGTGGACAAAGCAACACAGACAGACAAAGCTGACACCAGGGTCTCCCATATGCAGGTCCATCTGCCAAGGCTATTCATCTCCGTCCAAGCATGTCCAACTTGAGGGCCTACAGTGCTATTGTGAAGACACACAAGTCCAGTCCACTAAATGCCTTCAAGGAGCAGCATTTGCCATGTGTAAACGTCTCTCCTGTCGCTCTTCTCTGGATTTAAGAGGCTGAGAATGCTGATGTTTTGGCTCCCACAGGCTTGGATGAGTCCACTCCCCATGATGAATGTGATTGAGAACATGATGATGACTACTGAAATCTGTCCATATGTCACAGAAAAAAAAAAAAAAATGCAGCATGCTAAGATATGGACAACATCAGTGGAAGCCTAAGTGCTAAAGCTGGCCTGATTCCTTAGAAACAAGAGCTAGTTCCCCCCGTGTGTGGTCTGACTGAACTGGCTGTCTGAAGAGGGGATGGTTGGCATTGGAATTGCTAATCTGGGGGCTTGCCCTGGAACTGCATTCCCTGCCATGGAGCCATTAGGGATAGCAGTTGTATTCAAGATACTAGGGGTCTCACTAGTAGCTTGTATTTTAAAATAGACTAAATAAAACACTGGTAAAACAACTCCAATTAGAAGCATGATAAAAACAGCATTCCACCACTGAATTCCACAGTCTGCACCATTTGTCAGTGTCTTTGGAGGAGCAGGAAGCAGTGGCTGACTGGAGGTCTCTATGGAGTAACTTTCACTCAAAAAGATTTCTGACTGAACTGCATGTTCAATATTCTGGTCAATGCCCTTAAAGAAATCCGTCAGTGAGCTAGATGAGGCACTGGCATTGACAGCTGCTCTGTCTGGGTCTGGCTGCTCCTCGAACGTCACTCTGGTCTCTGAGGATGAGTTCAGGAGGGGTCTGAGTTCTTTGTGGGTCTCTGTTAGGATCCCGTGGTTTTTCACTGGAATCTTAATAGATTTTAAAGCATATAAGTCTTGTTCTCTGATGAAGTTGTTGACTTTCTTGATATCTGCAACCTAGGGAAGCCATAAAGACAAACATCACAAAATATGTAAAGCTGTTTAAAACTAATATCCAAAAAGTGGCACTTAAAACTTCCTGGGTGATGGTCCACACCCACATCACTTAACAATCTGACGAACACTGGAAAACTGTTTAACTATACACAAAATTGAGTTCAGGCTGAATAATGTTTTTTGGCTTTAACTCAGCCTTAATGTACAGCTTAATCATCAAATTTTTGTATAGACTCACAAATTTGAGCAATTCAAGATCAGTTTTGGAAAAGAATTTATTGTTTAAAGTGTGCCTTCAATAAAAAGCCTTAAGGTGAAACACTTCATGGTAAAAGGAGGCTGTAGCCCTTTCTGCATTTAACTTTTTAGGCAACAGTGCCCCTGTCTGGCTGACTTCTCTCCCGCATCACAATGTAATTTGGCATCTGCAGTAGGTATCAGCATTCAGCAAACACAAAGCCTTAGCCAGCTCTACTGACACTAGGACCTAGTTCATCTGCAACAACTTCTTAAAAGGTGTGCTCTAATGATTCTACTACATTTTCCTTTCCAGATGTACTGTATGGTCTATAAACTTATTTTTAAAATAAAAGCAATCTAGAGTTAATTCAGCTTGAGGCTTTCAGAACACTTTTTATAACTAGAAACATGCACAGAGTATGCATCAAGTTGGAAACTACAGACTGACACCTTCCATTTCAATACTATGACTTGAGAAAGGAACGTGACCTGAGTTTTAAAGACTCACAACAAAGTTTATGACAAAGTCATAACAAACTCCCCTCATACTCAAACTTAAAGATTTAAAAAGTAGGGGGAAATGTAAGTCAAAGACAAATCCTCCCTCAAGTGATTGTTTGAAAACTTACCAAAAGCGTCAGAGATAGATTCTAAGGTTTTAACTCCTAAGTCCATTTAAACTAGAATGTAAATACAGTCAACAGACTTCATCCAAATCAATCATCTTCGTTATTTTAATTATTTAGCAATTGCTTTTACCATTTAATTGTATTGGGGTACATCTTGTAACTTAAGGTACTTAAGATATTTTTGTCTTTGATCCTAATAAGCTAACATCAAATTTATTTACTTCAAATAGGAAAACCGATCACATATTAGATAAATTATATAGTTCTTTTGGATTTGTTAAACATTAGCATTCCAAGAAGCCCACTGTGTCTATTCAGGTCTTTGTAGGAAAGGATTCAATTTTTAGCCCTTGCTCTATAAACCATTTAGTATGCCTACAGAAGCTGATTATAAGGATCAAATAAAAATCTCAGTACAATTTAGAGACCATTATGAGACCCAGGGGGCTTTCCAGGTGGCTCAGTGGTAAAGAATCTGCCTGCCAATGCAGGAGATGCAGGTTCGATCCCTGGGTCAGGAAGATCCCTGGAGTAGGAAATGGCAACCCACTCCAGTATTCTTGCCTGAAGAATCCCATGGACAGGGGAGGCTAGATGGCGACAGTCCATGGGGTCACAAAGAATTGGACATGACTTAATGACTGAGCAGTTTTGCATGTGTCCCTGGAGACCAGTTTAATACCCTGGGAAATGACAGTTCCACACAACATGTTGAGTCATTTGATCCCTGTCAGATAAATAAGAGACCCTTCAAGGATAAAAGGATTTTTTAAACAAGTAGCTTATATAGCCTTGGAGAAAGCCATAGAAAATAGTAGCACAGTGCTAGCAAAATGAAATAGTTTGAATCTAGAAGAAAATGCAACAATTCAATAAATACCCTCCTACTTACTTTGCCATTGTTAATCACTCTGAATGCTAAAAACATAATTAAAGAGAGAAACAGGGTTATATAGATACACAGCATACAAAGGATAGATCATGCACTTCTGAAAGAAAGAAGGCAAAAATTTACCAATCAAATAAGCTACAATTAGCAAGAAAGGTTTAAAAACAGAAAAGTAGCAAAAAAAAAAAAAAGGCAAGCACACCAAAGAAATCTTGGATAAACTCTGCCTGGCATCTCTGGCCCCATTATATGTTAAATAAAATGTGCTCAAAAGAGAAAAAAAGGTTTCAGAATTTCAGTTTGGAAGGACAAGGAAGACCAGAAGTACTGTGCAGACAGAGAACTGTCCCATCACCTGAAATTCCTAATTCCCCTTTCTCTCTGATGAACAGGTCATTCCACTTGCCTTCCATCTCTAGCTAGATAGGAGTGTCCTTTACTCTAGAACAGGCTTCTCCCAACCACTTCTGGGGGTCAGGAAGAGGTAGGAAGGATCCCCCCTTCAGTGAGCACCTCTGTTCCTCTAAACACAGGGCCAAGGGGCAGGTGGCGCCTTCTCCTGTGGGGTTTCTTACTTTGCAGCCATACTGAAGAGCGAGCTTGTTGAGGTTGTCCCCCTGGGCCAGCTCCCGCTGCAGCAGCACCACGTCCCCTGCTCCTGACCGGCGAGGGTGGTGGGCACCCTTCTTCTGGCCCTCCTTGCCCCGGGGCCGCAGGGCCACTCGGTGGGACTCTTCCTCAGAGGAGTCCTCGGAGTCCTCAACACCATTCTCAAACACGTAAACGTGGCTGGTCGGAGTCCTACAGACCACAGCTGGGCCTTGGAAGGTCTTGGTTATCACCTCCTTCTGCCTCATTTCCTTAACTGAAAACCAAACCCCAAGGTTAATTCCACACAAGGCATATTCATTCCTCTGGGACTACACTGAAGATAAATGTCTTCTTCTTGTTAGAGATGACTTCTTTCCCTAAAATAAATACCCAACACACACTCATGACATGTGTTCAGTATTTTGTGCACAAAAAATGTCAAAACGTATTTATGCTGCCTGAGATGAAGGGAGAGATAGGCAAATAAATACAATTTTCCCTAAATACATATTTTTTTTTTTGAGCAAAAAACAAGAATCCCCTTTCTTCTCCCTTTATTCCTCATCCATTGCTATGTCTTCCCAAAACCCACAGACGTGGAGAAATAACTTCTGTTTTTGGTCCTGGAGTAATAAAGCAGGAGCTGGGATCACTGACGAGAGGTAAGGACTGCTCCCAGCTTCCTTCCTTGCACTGAGCCTTAAACTCAGAACCTTTTACAAAAAAATTCTTGCTCAATACTTCAAGCATTCCAAAGTAGTTTTACTTAAGGTCAAGACTAAGAGCATTTGCTTAGAAGAATTATGAGACTAAATACTCTGATCTTGAAACGGTTTGAATTATGTAACAAGTGAAGCAAGTTAAGGGGAAGATTTCTGTCCAACTAAGGAATTCGTCCGGTTTCTCACAGCTCCCTTGGCCTTCAGAACCTTCCCAAGTCTGGTTTTTATTTTCACTTCCAGACAAGTGCAGAAGCCACAATACAGCCTTTTCGCTCTCCAAGTGGCGCGAATGAACTTCCAGAAATGAAATCTCAAAACCGGGAACGACAGCCTGAAACAATTGGCACTGGGGTTCTTGGGAGGCAGAAGGGGTGCGGGGAAGAGCGGGGCCGCGGAGCGACCCCTCCCTAGCCCTAGCCCCCTCTCCGCACTCCGGAGCCCCCACCGGCTCGCAGGAGGGAGGTAAGAGGCGGCTCTCCGGGTGTCCGAAGGTCACCCGCGGCGGCCCGGGCTCGAGCGGCCCTTCCCGTCGGAGCTCAGCGCCTGCAAGAAGCCCCGGGGCCCCAGGGCCTCAGTTTCCCTCGGAGCTCCTTCCGCGAAAGGAATGCGGACCCCCAAACAGGAGCTAAGAAAAAGTCGGGAGCAGCCAGTCCTCTGCTCAGACCGGCGGAGTCCCAAGGTTCCACAGAGGCACGACCTCCGACCTCCACCCCAGAAACCTCCGGCCAGCCCTCGACAGTCTAGGTCGCGGCACCTCCAACTGCAGGAGGGTAACCTCAGAGCCCCAGGAGTGGCGGCTGGACACCCAGACGACAAGCGGGGCGACGCCACTGCCCCGAATTAGACCGTCTCCCCCCTCCAGTAGGCCCGGTACCTCAGCACCCGGGATCCACCGAGACCCGCCGCCGCCGCCACCGCCGCGCCTGCCGATTGGCTGCGGAAATCAGCTGGTGTCTGGGGGCGGGAACGGCGAGGTAGCCAATGAAATCAGTGATGGGCGGCTCCGGCAGTGCGGAGAGGTCGGCACAGGACCTGCGAATCCCAGGCCAGGGGCGGGGCCGAGGCCGGCGGCGGGGCGGGGCCGAGGCCGGCAGCGGGGCGGGGCCCAGGCGGAGCTCCCGGACAGAACCTCGCCACACCCGCCTGACTGCGGGTGCCGAGCTCCCTGGCCGGTCCTGGCTTCTGTCTCTCCCGGCTCTCCGCTGAGCCTCCGCGCTCTCACCCCCGTCTGTCTGTGATATGTAACGACAGCTCGGGTACCTAGTAGAGGGTAGCTGAGGCCTCCGGCGAGAAGGAGCCCCAGGGCATCTGTGTGGGAGGGTGAGGGCTCTCCGCAGCCTGGGCCTTCTCTGGTCTGAACACAGGAGTTTGCTCCGCCGCGCCCCGCCCAAGAGGATAAAAAAGTCCACCGGTGTAAGACAGTGAACCGCGCAAACAATGAACAAAGAAACATAATTTATCAAGTGTCACGTGGTGGAGGGCTCCTTAAGCTTGTTGTTGTTGTTGTTCGGTCTCTCAGTCGTGTCCGACTCTGCGCCCCCATGGACTGCAGCTCAGGGAGCTTGTTCGAACTCTTGTCCGTTGAGTTGGTGATGCCATCCAACCAGCTCATGCTTTCTCGTTCCCTTCTCCTTCTGTCTTCAATCTTTCCCAGCATCAGAGTCTTTTCCAATGAGTCATCTCTTCTAATCAGGTGGCCAAAGTATTGGAACTTCAGCATCAGTCGCTCCAATGAATATTAAGGACTGATTTTCTTTAAGATTGACTGGTTTGACGTCCTTGCAGTCCGAGGGACTCTCAAGAGTCCTCTCCAACACCACAGTTTGAAAGCATCCATTCTTTGGAGTTCAGCCTTCTTTATGGTCCAACTCTCACATCCATACATGACTTCTGGAAAAATTATAGCTTTGACTATACAGACCTTTGTCGTCAAAGTAATGTCTCTTCTTTTCAATAAACTGTCTAGGTTAGTCATGTCTTTTCTTCCAAGGAGCAAGCATCTTTTAATTTCATGGCTGCAATTGCCATCCACAGTGATTTTGGAACCCAAGAAAATAAAGTTTGTCACTGTTTCCACTGTTTCTGCATCTATTTGCTATGAAATGATGGGACCGGATACCATGATCTTAGTGTTTTGAATGTTGAGTTTTAAGTCAGCTTTTTCACTCTCCTCTTTCACCTTCATCAAGAAGCTCTTTAGTGCTGCTTCACTTTCCTTGAGCTTAAACGTGATTAACTCTTTCATATACTAAATAAAGAACCAACGTTTAAAATTTCAACCCAAGATAAGGAAACCAAAATTTAAAGACAAGGGTAATCTGGGGAAAACAGATGCAGCAAAATATTAAAATCCTTAGCTGAGAGAGACCTCATTGAATTAATAAGAAACACACTAAGATCCCAATAAGATGAGCAAACAATTTTGCACAAGCAAAACACAGTTAAAAGCCCATCAGGGAAGAGAAATTGAAACTCGCTAACCATCAGATTAAACAATAAAGCAGAAGGAGTAAAACAATAAGATCTCAGAAACCCCTTCTATGGCTTTTCATCCCCTTAGAATAAAAGTCAATTTATTCATCTTGGTAGACAAAGTCCAGGATGGTGTGAGGGCTCCAATGAATTCTCTGCCATTCTACCCGTTTCTTTCAGCCATGCCCCACTTTTCTCTGGGCTTTAAACATCCAGATCTCCCACCCCTGGCCCTTCAGAGGACTGTCCCTCCCTCAGCTGCTGGCTTGACTAGACCTTCTGACTCTCTGGCCCTGCCTAAGTCACCTTCTCAGTAGGGTCTTTCTTTTCCACCCAATATACATATGTGTGCTCTCCATGTTCTGGCAGATCATTCTGCTTCTTCATCTTCCCACCTAATTTACTTGTTTTAGTGCCAGAGTCCTCCTGCCCCTAATTATCATCTCTGTTTTGCTCACCACTCCCAGTGCCTAGCTAAGTGCTTCCACTTAGTAGGTGCTCATTAAACAGTGTTTCAGTAGGAGAGACATTAAGTGACCCAACTGAAGGACGCAGGAAGGAAGTAGCGCTTCAAAATCCAGTTCCTTCTGTGTGTGACTCCAAAGGCCCAGTTCTCTGGCCCAAAGCACTTGGCCATGGCCTGGTAGATTTGGCAAGCCTAGGAGTCAGAATTTAAAAGTGTGGTTAATGGGAGAAGAGTCAAAACATAACCTGCAAATCTGAATGAATATAGCCACACTCTGATCGGTTATAGTTGCTTCTTTCATTCAACATGTCCAATAAAAACCAAATTGAGAATCAGGAGGGACTTTAGGATTACTGCAAGAGGAGAAAGGGATTGCTGCAGTGGGGTTGGAGGAGATGGCTCTGACTATAAGGTCTGCAAGCATCTAAGAGTTAGGCAGAAAGTGTTGGTCTCTTACAGAGAGGAGTAAACAAGACTAGAAAGAACCAGGTGTGGGGAAGTGGGATGAAAGGTGGCAGAATTCAGCATATTCTCAACTGGAATGCTGACTCAGCCTGAGGCTGGATCAAAGTTCATTCAACGGCCTGGAGGATGGAAAGAAGTTTAAAGCAAATCTGGTTAATAAGCATTTTGTTCCAATTGACAAATGGGGACAAGAGGCTCAGTTTATCATTTATGAGGCAAAGAAAAGGAATTTGTTTCTGACCTTGTCATAACAAATGACATCTGTGAGTCTTCTCTAAGTCATGTGAGGACATGGTTCTTTGCCATATGAGAGGTGGTTCTTTGCAATAACCCATACTCCACAACACAAAGAGGTTGGGAGGTTGATTTTAACTTTCATTGTTTTCTGAAAGCACAGGGGTTGCGTAAAGTTCAACATTGTCCGGTTTATATCAATGAATCTCTGACCATGTGTCAAGCCCTGGAGCACAGTGGGAAATAAAGCTGGCAAATGGGGCTTACATTTCTAGAGGGAAGATGAGCACAAAGTATACACAGAACAACTATACAAAAAAGGTCTTAATGAGCTGGATAATCATGGTGGTGTGCTCACTCATCTAGAGACAGACATCCTGGAGTGGGAAGTCAAGTGGGCCTTAGGAAGCATTACTGTGAACTAGGCTAGTGGAGGTGGTGGAATTTCAGCTGAGCTATTTCAAATACTAAAAGATGATGCTGTTAAAGTGCTGCACTCAATATGCCAGCAAATTTGGAAAACTCAGCAGTGGCCACAGGATTGGAAAAGGTCAGTTTTCATTCCAATCCCAAAGAAAGGCAATGCCAAAGAATGTTCAAACTACCGCATAATTACACTCATCTCACACGGTAGCAAAGTAATGCTCAAAAAAATTCTCCAAGCCAGGCTTCAATAGTATGTGAACTGTGAACTTCCAGATGTTCAAGCTGGATTTAGAAAAGGCAGAAGAACGAGAGATCAAATTGCCAACATTCACTGTATCATGGAGAAAGCAAGGGAATTTCAGAAAAACGTCTGCTTCATTGACTACACAAAAGCGTTTTACTGTGTGGATCACCAAAAGCTGTGGGAAATTCTTCAAGAGATCGGAATACTAGACCATCTTACCTGTCTCCTGAGAAACCTGTATTCAAGTCAAGAAGCAACAGTTAGAGTTGGACATGGAGCAATGGACTGGCTCCAAATTGGGAAAGGAGTATGACAAGACTGTATATTGCCACCCTGCTTATTTAACTTATATGCAGAGTACATCATGCGAAAAGCCAGGCTGGATGAATCACAAGCTGGAGTGAAGATTGTCAGGAGAAGTATCAATAGCCTCAGATATACAGATGACACCACCCTAATGGCAGAAAGTGAAGAGGAACTAAAGAGCCTCTTGATAAGGGTGAAAGAGGAGAGTGAAAAAGCTGGCTTAAAACTCAACATTCAAAACACTAAGATCACGGCAGCCAGTCCCATCACTTTATGGCAAATAGAAAGGGAAAAAGTGGAAGCAGTGATAGATTTTCTTTCCTTGGGCTCCAAAATCACTCTGGATGGTGACTGCAGCTGTGAAATTAAAAGGCACTTGTTCCTTGGAAGAAAGCTATAGCAAACCTAGACAGCATATTAAAATGCAGAGACATCACTTTGCCAACAAAGGTCCATATAGTCAAAGCTATGGTTTTTGCAGTAGTCATGTATGGATGTAAGAGCTGGATCATAAAGAAGACTGAGTGCTGAAAAACTGCGGCTTCTGAATTGTGGTGCTGGAGAAGACTTTTAAGAGTCCCTTGGACTGCAAGGAGATCAAACCAGTTAATCTTAAAAGAAATCTACATTGAATATTTATTGGAAGGACTGATGCTGAAGCTGAGGCTTCAATACTTTGGCCACCTGATATGAAGAGCTGACTCAGTGGAAAAGACCCTGATGCTGGGAAAGATTGAGGGCAGGAGGAGAAGGGGACGACAGAGATTGAGGTGGTTAGATAGCATCTCTGACTCATTGGACATGAATTTGAATAAGCTCCAGGAAATAGTGAAGGACAGAGAAGCCTAGTGTGCTGCAGTCCATGGGGTTGCAAAGAGTCAGACATGACTTTGCATCTGAACAACACAGAAAAGAACACTACAGATTTTGCTCGAGCTTCAATAAACGACAGACCAGGTCATGTCTGTTAACAAAAATTACCCTAACTTCATAAAGGCAAAAAGATGGCTGTGCATCCTCTCAGTGTCACACTGGAGCCTGGTTAGCAGGTCTGTATAAGAATTAACTGATATCCTAAAGCAGCAGGTCCCAAAGTATGTTCTAGGAACTCTGGGAAATCCGGACACCTTTTCAGAGGGTCTGTGAGCTCAGAACTCTTTTCATAGTAATGTAGTTATTATTTGCATTTTACACTTCACTCTCTCTTGGTACTAGTAATTGAGCTAGCATATATTGAGTTCTTCCTGCTTACCAGGTAACTCAACAATTCTATGTGTAGTTATTATAATCTCTAATTTACAGATGGAAAAACTGAGAATGAGAGAAATCCCTGGTTGCCTAATATCCATTCTAACCTTTTACTTAGGAACAAAACCCTAATATTATTTGGGGAAGCAATGTGCCAAACTGAAAGTATATTTCCCTTCCTTGCAATGGGGTATGCCCATGTGAACAAGTGGCAACAATGAAGTATAAGAGGAAAATGTTGGATGAGACGTCTTAAAATTATTTTTAAAGGGGGATATCTGGAAAAGCTCTGTAAAATATTTTTAGCCTTGCTCCTGCTGCCTGGAATGATAACGTGATGGCTAGAGCACCTACAGTCATCTTAGACCATGAGGTGATATTAGAGGTAGAATCCATGTGCTAAGCACGGCAAAGCAGGAAGATGGAAGGTGTGTGAGGAAGAAATAAAAGTCTCTGTTGCTTAAGAGGTTGTGAAGATCTCTGCTACTAGCAGCTGAAGTATTCCCTGGCTTATATACTTAGGTACAGAGGTTAACTTACTTGTCTAAGACATCACCAAAAGGCAGGTAAGTACAAAAGGCAGGATATAACCCCAGACAGTAGCTACAAAGCCCATGGTCTTATGAAATCTTCTGAGCAGAGCTCGGTTTTGTATCCTCTGCTGCCCCAGGCCCTTGGCTAGACTTGCTGAAATGCAGCTCTTCAGGACAGAGTGAAGCCAGATGGGAGGTGTTGGGATACCATGGCTGATCTGCTGAATGCACCAGAGTCACAAGCTAGGCACAAGCAGGCCTGCCTACTCAAATGTCCCTCAAATCCTGCCAGACCTAGGCCATCATGTCCCTGTGTTGTCCTGCTATGGACTAAATTGTATTCTTCCCCTAAATTTATGTGTTGAAGCCTTAACCCCCAATGTGACTGTATTTGAAAACTGGGCCTATAAGGAAGTGATTTTGGTTAATTGAGGTCCTGAGGCCCTGATCCAATATCAGTTCAGTTCAGTTCAGTCGCTCAGTCGTATCCGACTCTTTGCGACCCTATGAATCGCAGCACGCCAGCCCTCCCTGTCCATCACCAACTCCTGGAGTTTACTCAAACTCATGTCCATGGAGTCAGTGATGCCATCCAGTCATCTTATCCTCTGTCGTCCCCTTCTCCTCCTGCCCCCAATCCCTCCCAGCAGCAGGGTCTTTTCCAATGAGTCAACTCTTCGCATGAGGCGGCCAAAGTACTGGAGATCCAATATAATTAGTGTCTATGTAAGAAGGGACCCCAGAGAGATCACGCTCACTCTCACTCACCCTGCTCACACTCAGAGGAAAGGTCACGTGAGGATCCAGCAAGAAGGTGGCTGTCAGTGAACCATGAAGACAGCCTGAACCAGAATCCAAACTGTGATGGGCCTTGGTCTGGGACTCCCAGACTCCAGAACTCTGAGAAGGAAATTTCTGTTTTGTAACTCAGGTGGTTTTTGTTATGGCAGCCTGAGCTGACTATGACATTGACCTTTTCCCTGGGAGCCCCAGGAAGGGAGGAGAGATAGAAAGGAGCAGATGCTTGTATGGTTGGTTTTCCTGGATGTTTCATTGTATTTTCAAAGTTATTAGAATTTCTTACATCACAGATTCTCATTTTTTAGAGAGGAATTTAAGACCTTGCCCAAAGGCTTCTTGACTTGAGTACAGGTTTCTCAGGAGACAGGTAAGATGGTCTAGTATTCTGATCTCTTGAAGAATTTCCCACAGCTTTTGGTGATCCACACAGTAAAACGCTTTTGTGTAGTCAATGAAGCAGAAGTAAATGTTTTTCTGAAATTCCCTTGCTTTCTCCATGATACAGTGAGTGTTGGCAATTTTATCTCTGGTTCTTCTGCCTTTTCTAAATCCAGCTTGAACATCTGGAAGTTCACAGATCACACACTGTTGAAGCCTGGCTTGGAGAATTTTGAGCATTACTTTGCTACCGTGTGAAATGAGTGTAATTATGTGGTAGTTCGAACATTCTTTGGCATTGCCTTTCTTTGGGATTGGAATGAAAACTGACCTTTTCCAATCCTGTGGCCACTGCCAAGTTTTCCAAATTTGCTGGCATATTGAGTGCAGCACTTTAACAGCATCATCTTTTAGTATTTGAAATAGCTCAGCTGGAATTCTGTCACCTCCACTAGCTTAGTTCATAGTAATGCTTCCTGAGGGAGACTCGCCCAAAGGTACACAGTAGGTTAGCAGTAGCTTTGAGGCACGATGGAAAATGCACAGAGACCTACACCAGTTCTGCATTTACCAGCTGTGCAACCATGATCTTTCTGTAAGCTTTTTGGGCCTTGGTCCCCTCTTTCCTGATAGCAGGGCTTCCCTGATAGCTCACTAAGTAAAGAATTCGCCTGCAATGCAGGAGACCCTTGTTCAATTCCTGGGTTGGGAAGATCTGCTGGAGAAGGGAAATGCTATCCACTCCAATATTCTTGAGCTTCCCTTGTGGCTCAGTTGGTAAAGAATTCACCTGTAATGCATGAGATCCCAGTTTGATTACTGGCTTGGGAAGATCCACTGGAGAAGGCATAGGCTACCCACTCCAGTATTCTGACCTGGAGAATTCCATAGACTATACAGTCCATGGGGTTGCAAAGAGTTGGACACAACTGAGCGACTTTCACTTCACTTCCCCTCTTCTACTGTGTTGTTCCCTATGCCCAGCATGGCCATACATTCCTTCTGCCTGGAATAATTCCAGGTTATGCCTGTTGTCTTAACACAATTATCATTAACACCCCTTCCCTTCTCACAGTGTCTGGACACACTCTCTGCCCCTGTGGCAGTTTTCAAGGCACATGCTCTCCACCTACCCCTGGTGGCCATTGTTAGTTCATCACAGAGGCCCACACAGCTGTTAGGCATCAGCATAGAACATCGAGGACAGCCAGGACCAGTAGAGTGATACTGTCAGAGGAGGTGAAGTTGACTTGCCATCCCTATTTTGTGGAATTGGGTGTTCTTGATCTGGTTTCTTAGGTTGTGGTTTCTCTAGTGACACAAGAAAATCCATTGGTCATTGTGGCTCAGTCTCCTATCCACAAACTGGAAAAATCAAAGCCTCTTGATTTCTTCCACATGTTGTTAAGTCATTTTTAGAAATGAAGCCCTTGGGAGAAACATGGCGATGAGTGTTAAAGCTCACACCTCTAAAGATGTTGTCAACTTTAGGAATTCAGAGGAAAGTGGTAGAAAAAAGGCTTAAGAAATAGATTGCATTTGGTACAGCAAAAAAGCATTATTAAAAAGTTAAAAGGCATGTGATGAATTGGGTAAAAAAATCTGTTGTCTTTGATATATTAATATCTTGAATATATAAAAGGCATTCAGACCTTAATAAGAAAAAAGAAACACTCCATGGAATAATGATGTAAACAATTTGCTAAAGAAATACATATAGAAAAAGGGGTGTTAACTTTACAGATAGTCAATCAATGGAAACTCAAACAGCAGCAACACCCTGAAAAACTCAAACCTCAAAGGCTTCTGTGGTGTGTGGTTGCACAGGCAGGGATAGGGGACTCTCAGGCAGGCTCTGCTGGTAGGAATGTCCATTGGGACATTTGTGAAAGTGAAGGTGTTAGTTGCTCAGTTGTGTCCAACTCTTTGTGACCCCATGGACTGTAGTCTGCCAGACTCCTCTGTCCATGGAATTCTCCAGGCAAGAATACTGGAGTGGGTTGCCATTCCCTTCTCCAGGAGGTCTTCCTGACCCAGGGATGGAACACAGGTCATTTGTAGCAATAGCTTTTAAAATGTTCATATTCCTTGATTCTGCCTCCTTTAATTTACTAAGGAAATAATTAGGGCATGTAAAAAGATTTGTTGTACAGTGTTCTAAGCGGTGAGAAATGGGAGGGGGACTCAAAAAAGTCCAATAGAAGAGGATTAGGTTGAATTCATTTAGCTCGTTTATGAAATGGAATAAAGTATATACAGGCATTTAAAATACTCTCATAGAACCTAGTGGAAGACATGGAAGGGTGGTTATGAATAAAAATCTCTATAAAACAAAGTAAGGGACAAATACTGCACAGCGTCACCCTACATCCATCTGAGGTTGTAAAGCAGAATGTTCCTGTAGTTCTTCCTAGGTGACTTTGTCTTATTTTTGTACATTTGCATGTTTAAACTTGTCTCTGCTCCACACATTTGCTCCTGTAATGAGGAGGTGGTGGACCTGCCGAACAGTGGTTGAAGCCATAGGCGCTAAAGTCTATTGCCTAACTTTGAATCTAGAGCCATCCCTTAGGATTTGTTGGAAAATTCTGTGACCTCCACAAGCCTCAGCTTTCTTATGTATACAATGAGATCTGAAAAAGAATATATGCATATACATATGTGTGTGTGTGTATATATATATATATATATATATATGTATGTATAATGAAATCACTTTACTGTACACCTCAAGCTAACACAACATTGTACATCAATAATGTTCCAAAATAAAAAAAATAGGATCTAAGACAGACCTTGCTGTTCTCCAGGTGCCTGGCATACAGTAGGTGGTGGTGGTTTAGTCGCTAAGTCGTGTCCGACTCTTGCAGCCCTGTGGACTGTAGCCTGCCAGGCTCCTCTGTCCATGCAATTTTCCAGGCAAGGATGCTAGAGTGGATTGCCATTTCCTTCTCCAGGGAATCTTCCTGACCCAGGAATCGAACCCAGGTCTCCTGCATTGCAGGCAGATTCTGTACCGACTGAGCTATGAGGGAAGCCCAACATTCCATAAATGTGGTTTTCATTGTTACCAAGGGGGAAACCATAAAGGCATAAAAGTAATTTTTCATTAAAAAATGCATTCTCACTCTAACTTAGGTAGCTGGAGGTGGTTTGTGAAGCTCAGATCTGTTTTGGTCTGGGGACAGGTTTTTTAGGTGAGTTTAAGTCTGTTTGTCAACAGCTTTATTTGTGTCAGATCTGATTGTCCCTGGGGGCCAGGGTGTGGGGCAAGTGAAAGTGAAAGTCACTCAGTTGTGTCTGACTCTTTGTGAGCCCCTGGGCTATAGCCTGCTGGGCTCCTATGTCCATGGAATTCTCCAGGCAAGTAAACTGGAGTAAGTAGCCTTTCCCTTCTCCAGGGGATCTTCCCAACCCAGGGATCGAATCCAGGTCTCCTGCGTTTTAGGCGGGTTCTTTACCGTCTAAGCCACCAGGGAATATTAGGCTACAAACTGGAGCCTGATGAACCAGGCAGGCTGTCGTAGGCAGTGTCATTGGGGTCAATGCTCTTAGACTCGGGAGTGCCCAGCTGGGAAGGCCATGCCTAGCCCAAGCTCTCAGGTTCCCCCAGGCTGGCTTCTCCCTGGGGCTGCTCTGTCAGCTCCTTGTTGGCAGGGAATTCACTCTCCAGTTTTAGTTTCCCAGAAGAGCAACACCCACAGACCTCAGTGTATACAGTAGGGTGTTTAAAATGTCATAGACACATCTTAACACTTCTCAGGAGCAAAACCCCAGTACTCCTCCACCCCCACCATTTTCCAATATGTCTGCTTTCTCTGGTGCCAGCCTTTAAACTCAGCTCAGGTTCCCCTGGATGTTCCTGGGAGTTATGCCCAGGGTCAGAGGGCCTATTTAACACTTCCATGGTCCCTTTCTTCTCCTGGTCCCCTGGGACTAGATGGGAGACAGACCTCCTTTGTAATTTTTATATGACTTACATGGCAAAATCGTACTATATTAGATACATTAAGTTAGAGAAAACATGAAAATTAACTTCACCTTTTAGCTATTTTTTTTAATGTGACTACCAGAAAATTTAAAACTGCACCCAGTTCACCTTATATCCTTACTGGCCAGTGCTGTCTGCAGTGCCTGAAATCCAGTGTTTAGAGCCTTGCCTTTGTCTGCAGGCCTCTATGTTCTCTAAAGGACCCCAGTTAACATGCAGGTGTCCTGACCATCTGGGGCTTCCAGGTGGTTTAGCAGTAAAGAATCCACCTGCCAATGTAGGAGATGTGGGTTTGATCCCTGGGTTGAGAAGATCGCCTGGGGGAGGAAATGGCAACCCACTCCAGTATTCTTGCCTGGAGAATCCCATGGACAGAGGAGCCTGGTGGGCTACAGTCCATGGGGGTCACAAAGAGTCGGACATGACTGAGTATGCATGCATATCAGTCCTGACCATTTGAGTGAAGTCCAAGCTTGGTCAGAATGTCAACAGTGGAGGAGAGATGAAGGAAGGCAGGGACTGTTCCCTTCCTCCCCAGGCACTCCAGCCAGGACCCTTTAACCTGAAGTCCCACACAGGTGGTGGGATGGGAGCAGCAAGGCTAGCTAGAAGGCAGGAGGTCTCTCAGATGAAGACTCAGGGGAGCTGTACCAGGGGAAGCTCCAGGAGGAAGGTGCACTCAATGATATTTCAGACAGCAGAGCGAGAATGGGCCACCCAAAAAACAGGGGCCCAGGGCCTTCAAGACAGGTGAAGGAGGGCCCTGGACTCCTCAGCCCAGCATCCTGCCCAGAAGCTTCCTCACGGTGCCCAGGTGGGACCACCAGGCTTTTCTGCCTGGAGGGACTTTTTGGCTGATGTTCCGTGTTACTGCAGGTCAGGGCACAAACCTGTGAAATTGCTGGCACCCCTGGTAATGCCTGTCTGCTGGGACTCATGGGCTACAAAAGCTTTGATTACATGCATGAGCATGTCAGGCCCCTCCACAGTACTCTTCTTGCATCCAATCAGACTTCAAACTAATGCACCCTGTATGTACAAAGTAAGTGCTTAAAAACAGGCTGTAAACCTTTTAACCCCAGGATTAGAAGCCAGTGGGGCTCAGAAAATGTCTGTGTAACTGACATGGCTAATGCTCCCGAACCCCATTGACTGCTGCATATTGAACTGTTTCAGCATCATTTCCAGCCTCACATCCTTTCAGGAACAATAGACCTCTTTATCATCAGGATTTAACCAAGAAGTGACTCAGAGTATTCATGCTGGAGGGACCTGCATGCAGGGATTGGAGTCACTGGTGATGGATAAACAAACTGGGGACATTAGCCACCATGGTGGAGCCACCATCCCCCTAGGTTGGGGACCATTGTGAAGAGGTGCTGTCATGGGAGCCCAGGAAACCATAGGCCCTTACTCAGTGGGAGCCAAAACCTTGGAGGAGATGAAAGTGCTAGGGAGCTACCTTATGAAGCATTGAGGGAGAGTTGAACAATAGCCTCAAAATTTCAAAGAGAAATGGTTTCCAATCTAGAATGTTTAGACTCAGCAAAACTATCAGTGAACTGAGAAGATGAAATAGAAGTATTTTTAAATATATAGGATTGCTCAGAGTTTACCTCCCATATAACATTTCTTAAGATGCCACTAACGGATCTGTTACTCTAAAAACAAAAGAGTTTAAAAAAAAAAAGTGATGAAAAGGCATCTGCAAAACAGAGACTACATCACAGAAGAAAGGGCAGTGGTAAAGGGTGTGCGTGAGGTGAGCGGGGAGGGTGTCACCTACTGTAGATCAAAGAAAGTCAGATAAGTCTGAATGTATTAAGAGTGGGAGAGAGGATTAGATTATTGTTAAAAAAAAAAACAAACAGAGACAGCTAAATAGATGTTTGAAAAATCCAACAATTATGATTCAAAACAACCCACAGAAACTAGAGCAAGATGCAAAATTAAGAGAGTTATACAACATGACTCAGTTGTGAGGAGTGTGCTGACCCATCCCAGTCATAGCTCTACCTGGGGGGTAGGTGAGGAGGGTCTCTGGTATAGTGGGGCACAGAGTCCCCCCACATTGCACAACCTCAGCTGCCATTTGTGGCACACAGAAGGAAGGTGACATGAAGAGACACAGGGAGAAAACAGACACAAACCATAGGGAGGGGGCCTGAAACAGACCCTTCACTCACGGCCCTCAGAAAGAACCAGCCCTGCTGACCTGAGACTGTAGCCTCTAGAACTATGGGAAAATAAATTTCTGTTGTTTCAACCACCCGGTATGTGGTACTTTATTACGGCAGCCCCAGGAAACTAATGCATGACGTGAGTAAAAGTATTTCTCATCTTCTAAATAGGGAAATTGCTGTAGATTGAGTGATTGTGTTGCCCCCAAATTCATATGTAGAAACCTTAATCCCTGATATGACAGTATTCAGAGATGGGGCCTTTGGGAGGTGATTAGGCCATGAAGTGAAGCTTTCATGAATGGAATTAGTGTCCTTAGAAGAAGAGACTGGAGAAGGGGGATCTCTCTCTACCATGTGGGGACAGCAGAAAGAAGACATCTGCCTGCACACCAGGCACAGTGCTCTCATCAGGAACTGAACTTAGACTTCCCACCCCCCAGGGCTTCAAGGGGCCTTGAGGGATCTCTTCCAGGCCCCTCTCTGCAGGGGCTCCTTGCATTTCATCACATCATCTTCTGTGTGCATCTGCCTTTGGGTCCAAATGTCAGTTGTTTAAACCTCCCAGCCTATGGTATTTTTGTTACAGCAGCCTGAGCTAATATACCAACCCAGGACCTGCCCCATGACAGTTGCCCATTGCATCATGGCAGCATGCCAGAGGTTACTAGTGCTTCAGCTCCCACCAGGGATGGGGTCTTCCTTGCTGGCCAGCAGGTGACCCAGCTCCAAAATTCCAGGAAAAGAGACTCACCAAAATCTTGAAGGAGTTGTTCTCAGATGAAACGAACTTACCACACAAATCCAGTGAGCCCAAGTGGCACAAGGAATGAATAGACAGTAGTGGATGTTATGGTCCGCTGGTCAGGGTGGCTCACAGCTGAGTTCCACTTTGGGAATTGCTGAAGGTTAAGTCCCATCCTAGGGGAATCCAGGTGACTGGTTAGTGTGGGGGTAAGACAGGCTGGGACCTGGGGACCTGGGCCCTGGAACCCTCTGCTGCAGTGTTTGACCAGGACAGAATCTCCTCAAGCAACAAAAAAATGAAACTACTCATTATTGCTGTTCAGTCCTGTCTGACTCCTTGCAGACCCACGGACTGCTCAGACTAATGTCCATTGAGTCAGTGATGCCATCCCACAATCTCATCTTCTGTCGTCCACTTCTCCTTTTGCCTTCAGTCTCTCCCAGCATCAGAGTCTTTTCCAATGAGTCAGCTCTTTGCATCACGTGGCCAAACTATTGGAGTTTCAGCATCAGCATCAGTTTTTCCAATGAATATTCATTTAGGATGGACTGGTTGGATCTTGCAGTCCAAGGGACTCTCAAGAGTCTTCTCCAACACCACAGTTCAAAAGCATCAATTCTTCGGTTCTCAGCCTTCTTCTCCAACTATCACATCCATACATGACTACTGGAAAAACCATAGCTTTGACTATATGGACCTTTGTCAGCAAAGTGATGCCTCTGCATTTTAATATATTGTCTAAGTTGGTCATAACTTTCCTTCCAAGGAGCAAGTGTCTTTTAAATTCATGGCAGCAGTCATCATCCACAGTGATTTTGGAGCCCAAGAAAAGAAAATCTGTCACTGTTTGAGTTTTTCCCCCTTGTATTTGCCATGAAGTGATGGAACTGGATGCCATGATCTTAGTTTTTTCAATGTTGAGTTTTAAGCCAGCTTTTCCACTCTCCTCTTTCACCTTCATCAAGAGGCTCTTTAGTTGCTCTTCACTTTCTGCCATTAGAGTGGTATCATCTGCATATCTGAGTCTGTCGATATTTTTCCTGACAATCTTGACTCCAGCTTGTGATTCATCCAGCCTGGCATTTTTCACAATGTACTCTTTATAGAAGTTAAATGAGCAGAGTGACAATGTACAGCCTTGTTGTACTCCTTTCCCAATTCTGAATCAGTCAGTTGCTTCATGTCCAGTTCTAACTGTTGCTTCTTGACTTGAATACAGGTTTCTCAGCAGACAGGAAAGGTGGTCTGGTATTCCCATCTCTTTAAGAATTTGTCACAGTTTGTTGTGATTCACACAAAGGGTCTAGCATAGTCAATGAAGCAGAAGTAGATGTTTCTCTGGAATTCCTTTGCTTTCTCTATGATCCAACAAATGTAAAGGACTTAAAATGACTATGTGCATGCACAACTGGGGCAAATTATGAAAAACAAGATATAAAAATACCAAAAAAACACAGCTACCACATCTGAGGAGCCAGGAGCAAAAGCAGGTACTGTGCATGCCCCCTGCACACAGCACCACCAAGGGGACAGGCAGATTACCTAAGCCACGCCTCCAGCCCAACCTGTGGACCCAACCCTACACTCACCCCAGGTAAAGAACCAGCTTGCCCCAGTGAACAAGCAAGGGAGCCTATTACTCGTTCTCACTCACTCCTGCTGCACATGGGTCCCAATAAAGCCTTACCTGAATTTGTGGTCTGGCTTCTTATCAATTTATTTTGATTAAGGAGGTCAAGAACCCTGGTCAGTAACAGAGGTACTATTTCCTATTTCTTGAGCTTAATTCTGGGCAACACTAAAAAGCCTATCCAGTTCCAGCCCTTTGTGGTTTGTCAGTGGCTTCCCTCATGAGGTAGTTCCCAAGGGCATTTCCCAAACCCTCCTGTTCACCAATCTCAGCAATAGAGTCTATTTCCTAGGGAATCAAGCTAAGATAATGCTCTTTAAGGTGTGAATGAACCATAATTCATCCAACCATCTCCCTGTTGATGGCATTCACTTTGTCTCCCATTTTTCCAATATAAACTTAAAATCTTGCAAGTATAGCTCTATGTACATATGGATTCCTTTATTAGTCTGAGTTAGATTGGCAGGAATGGGATTGCTGGATTTAAGAGCATATATCGATTTAATTTTATTAGGTATTACCAGGTTGCTTTGCAAAAATGCCACAACCATTCACATTTCAGCAACAACCTTCAGAGAAACTCTTTCCCTGCATCTTTCCCCACAATACACAATAACACTTATTTTTTAAATCAATCTGATGGTTATGTTAGGTAGTTAGAATAGGAAATAGGAGTCTAAAATGGTGGTGGCTAAAAGAAGAGGAAGGGAAAAGCCCTCGAAAATAGAACAAAGGAAGGTCAAAGGAAGGTCGGAGGGACTGAGTGAGGTCCTCAGGCAGAAGAGACAGCACTCCGGGCTAGCCCAGTTTACATGGGGCAGGCCCCAGCGGGAGGAAAAAGCATATAAAAAGAGGAGCCAAAGGGCTCCAGCGCCCGCTCTTTCTCTCTGGTGCACACACAAGTGCGCACACGCGCATCTGTGGGTCAGCATGCCCTCATGCCTGGAGGATGGATTCTCCTGCCGTTTTCTAGAGCTGTAACACTGATTTGTCTAAGAGCTATAACAGGGTCTGTCCAAGACCCTAGAGCTGTGATGTGCTGAGGGCTTTAATGTCCGTCACTTCAAATCTTTGTTGTGACAAGACAGAACTGAGAAACATACACTCGCCTGACAGTTATAAAGTGAAATATGATTTCATCTATATTTTTATAATTACTACATTTACTAATTACAAGTTTGAGCACTTCTTAAAAAGCAAATATGAAAAAAGTAATTTATTTGGCTGCATTGGGTCTCAGTTGCAGCACATGGGGTCCTTGCATCTTGCGAGATCTTTCCCTTCCAGCACAGACTCAGTAATTTCAGTGTGTGGGCTTAGTTGCCTTGCGGCATGTGGGGTCTTAGTTCCCCACCCAGGGATCAAACCTGTGTTCCCTGCATTGGAAGGCAGATTCTTAAGCACTGGACTACCAGGGAAGTCCCATGCACCTTTTAATGTTGGTCATTTACATTTGTTCCTTTACAAATTGCTGTGTTGGTTGGGTTAGTTTCAGCTGCTTACAGCAGAAAACCCCCAAATAACTGAAGCTTAAACTGGATAGAAGCTTGTGTGTCTCCTGTAAAAGGATTCTAGAAGTCGGAAGTCAGGGTTGGTATCATGGCTTTGTTAACTTTTCAGTGAATCGGATATCTTCCAGGGCTCTGTTTTGCTCTCTCCACAATGGCTGTGGTCCTCAGCCCTCGTTCCAAAATAGCTGCTGATGCACCAAACATTCACATCCTCATTCTAAGCAGCAGGAGAGAGGCAGGCACAAAAGAGGACACATACCCTCCCTTTAAGGAGATTTCCTGGACATAACACACAATTCTCCTATTTGCATATATTGAGTCAGAACTCAGTCCAGTGGCTACACCTTGTTGCAAGGAAGGTTGGGAAATTTAGTTTTTGAGTTACCACCTTGAATGAAATCAGAATTTCATTACTGAGAAAGATGGCGATTGAGGGAATGGTAATTGGAGTAAGCAACTAGAAGTCTCTGCTGTAATTGCCTTCTTTTTGCCAGTATTTTTCCATTTGTCCTTTTGCCTTTTTTTTCATGCCAATACTGAACTATTAGGTTGAATTATATTAGGTTGAACTATATGAACTATAGTATTAGGTTGAACTATACGAAATTTATTAATATTTTTCTGTTTTGACCACTGAAAACAGCAAGTTCATATGATTCACCTTGCTAGATATGAACCCTTTGCCTTTTTGGCATGGCAAAACTTTTTTTGCCAAAGTTGATATTTGTATACCAGATTTGTTTGTGGTCCTTTTTGCCAATCAAAAGTTTTAAATTTTTGTATCATCAGATGTGACTTTGTTGTAGCTTCTGGGTTGCCTGTTTTGGCAGATAAATTTTCATGTACATTTAATCTCCTGTATTTTCTTCTAAGATTTGCATTGTATTACTTTCTCTTTTACATTTACATCTTTCATTGTTCTGGAATTAATTTTTGCATATGATGTAAAATAAGGTCCAGTTTGATAGTCTTCATCTGGATGGCCAACTGTGCCAGAACCATTTATTAAGTAGCTCATCCTTTTCCTGCTGGGTTGAAATACCATCTTTGGTGAACATTAAAGGCACATGCACAATGGTATCTATTTGGAAATGTTTTTGGTAACATGAACTTTTAAACTTTATGACTTATTTGAAACAAATGACCTTCCTGCCCGCCTTTTCTGCCTCTTCAAAGGTGGCTGGTGTGTGACTGGTGATGCTCTGGAGAAGGTCAAATACAAGGCGAGTGGCCAGCTTCTTAAGTCATCCACATCTTTCTTTTTTCATAACCTGATTTAAATCCTTGGCCTGTGTAGACAGTTTTGAAACAGGCCAACATCAGTTTGTGTGATGAATGGCCCATTGATTCACATTCAAGTGAACCACACTCTAGCTTCCTTGCAATGCACCCCAGCAGCCACCTGGGGCTCCACTGTTAAAGGGTACATGGATCTTGTCAGTGTGCAGAGTAGAATGCTGTCTACACTGTAGCAATGGGCGTGAGCACCAACTTCTTCCACCCTCAGCACAGCCACCTGATACAGGCTCTGTTGCTATGATCTCCATTCTACAGATGAGGAAACTGAGACTTTGGATCACCCAGAGGCAGAACTGGATGTCTAACCACAGAGCCTGGGCAGTTAACTGCACGTCCGTTTTGCCTACTCACTGCAGTGTGAAGACAGACAGACAGCAGGGACCCAGGCCCTGGTCTGAACTCAGGTCAGGCTGCTGTGTGGCAAAAGAAGGGCCAGAAGGGTTGCAGGGCCCTGAAGGAGATGCTGATTTGGCCTCTTGCATCTGCTGTGTGGTGTGGAAGAGAAGTGGGAGAGGAAAAGAAATGGTGCCCATGGATACGCTTAGCTCAGGCCTGCATCACGTGTGGGAAGATGGCAGCCTGGATGTCCTGGGCTCCAGAGCATCACACTACCCACTCTTTTTCCTCTGCTGAGAAGCCACTCTGCCATGTGCTCCCCAACGAACCTGTGTCCCATTAGGAGACACTTCTTAGGGGGGCCCTCCTGATGTTGCACATCTTGTGAGCAGGGGCACCCATAGTCTTTGACTCTGGACTGTCCATTCAGAGATGTTTATATAGTGAACAGTCTTGGAGGATGGACCTCATGTTTTCCTCTATCGAGCAAGGGTAGATGTGCTGTCTAGTACCACAGAGATGATTTTTTCCCTCTGGGCAGGATTGCTTGAAATCATTTTAAAAGAATGAGGATTGCTGAACTTGGAGTTCCTCAAAAGTGTTAGTCACTCTTGAGAGTCACTCTTAAGAGTTAGTGTCCAACTCTTTGTGACCCCCATGGATGGTAGCCCTTCAGGCAAGAATACTGGAGTGAGTTGCCATTTCCTTCTCCAGGGGAATCTTCCTGACCCAGGGACTGAACCTGGGTCTCCCACATTGCAGGTAGATTCTTTACCATCTGAGCCACCATGGAAGCCCCCAGCTGTGACACAAATCCACCAGATGCAAAGAAGCCAACTATACCTGCATTGGTGTCACTTCATGGAATTTGTGAGTACAGTGGGTTGAATCATGTCCCTGCAAAAGACATGTCCAAGTCCTACCCCCCAGGACCTGTGAATGTGACCTTATTTGGAAAAAGAGTCTTTGTAGATGTGATCAATTTAAAATGGGGTCATATGGGATGAGGGTGGGCCCTAATCCAATGACTGGTGTCTGTATGAGGAGAGCCATGGAGGAGATGCAAAGGAAGCAAGCCACGTGAAGACAGACAGAAATTGGTGTGATGTGATGCCAAGCCAAGGAGTAGCCAGTGAACTCCAGAGGCTAGGATGTAGGCACGGAGCAGATTATTCCTCAGAGCCTCCATCAGGGTGCAACCCTGCTGACACCATGATTTTGGACCTATGGCTCCAGAACTGTGAGAGAACTAATTTATTGTTTTAAGCCACAAAGTTGGTAGTGATTTGTTGGAGCAGCCCTGGGAAACTAATACAGGAGGGCAAAAGGAACTGGTGCTGACATGAAGTTTATGGTGCCGCTGTGCAGTGAGCAACAAAGCCCCTTTCCTCTGATCCAGGAGGCTTGTGTCTTCGGGGAGCATCTATGTATTTGTGGCAGTCCGGCTTGTTAGCTTGCAAGTAGGGTGAAATCTCAGACTCTTTGTACTTCTGGGCAGATTTTGGTAGTGAGGATGGGATGATGGAAGAGACAGAGCTCTCTGAAGACAGAGGACCAGGACTTCTGAGGGCTGGGTGAGGGGACATGTGGAGGCTCCCTGGGGCCTGGTGAATGCTTTCCCCCAAATGGGTGCGGGATGAGGGACTAACGGCCCCCACTGTTCTGTTAATGAATGTTTAGAGGCTGAGCAGTGAGGGGTAGGAAAGGAAGGAGCAGCTGGAATGGCACTCTGCCTGGTGCTGACTCTCCACTGGAAGTGAGGAGGATGGGAGCTGATCACAACACTGGAGCATCTCCACCCCCAAGTCAGTGTGTTACGGCTGCTGAGTCAAGGAGTTTGCAAAACTGAACACACTAAGAGGGAACTTGCTCTTCAGTGTAGTGCTTTGGGTGGACTCAAAACCAGTTCCTTTAGCTGATCCTAGTCCAGTATTGGCCGCTTGAACCTCAAAGTAAATGCAAAACCTTGTTAACTATACAGATTTCTCTCTCCCTTTCTGCCTCCAGTACCTCTCACTCTCTCCATTCTGACCTCAGCCACTTCATGGAAAAAGCTAACTATTCCAGGGAACTTCAAGGAAGGGAGGAACTCAAAGTTTTATGGCTCTATGGGATAAAGATGCTCAGGTCATCATACCTGATCTCGTGGGGTAAGGAGGTGCACATATTCCAATGATGGGGTTTGGAGTCTTCCTCATTGAGGAGAATGACTGCCGTGGTATGGCTCTGCCAAGTGCCTTAAATTTAACTGATGCTGGAGGTGGCATCCTTTACCAGGCAGCCCTAACTATGATTTGATGGATGTTCCTCTTCACCTTTTTCTCCTTTGTCTATGTTAACAGTGAATGATGGCCCACCTACTGCATTTCTGGGCAGTCATAGGTTAACTCAGCAGGCCTGGGTTTCCCAAACTCTGCACATTCCAAAGGTCTTCAGAATTGGCCCTTGACCAGCTCCTGGCGGTAACCTCTCAGCTCTTTGAATATCCTACTTGAAAAGAGTGTCTTTGATTACCAGGGACCTGGGGCACACCTGACAGATGGTGTTAACAGTGTGATTTATGGTGGGGGCCTGGGCCACATTGTATCAGTTTGACCTCTGGCAGGTTGGAGATGAGTGACTAAGGTCAGTCACATGGACACTGCATACCTATGTAAGTGGCCCTCAGTAAGAAAAACCTAGACACCATGGTTCAGGTGAAGTTCCCTGGTTGACAATGCTTTGCACCTGTTGTCAGTTTTCATTGCCAGGGAGAATTAAGCACTGTCCATGTGATTCTACTGGGGGAGGACTGACTTCACTGTCACAGTGAAGCTTATACCTGGTTTCTCCTGGGCTCTACCCTATGTACCTTTTGCTCTGCTGAGTCTAATCTATACCCCTTTGCTTAAAAAAAAAAAAATAATTGTAACTATCACAGCTTTTCTGAGTCCTGTGAGTCCATCTAGCTAATCATTGAAACTGAGGGTGGTTTTGAGGACACCCTGGCTCAATACGCCACACTAGCCACATCTGGAAATCTTCCCCAAACACTCATTTGGTGGAGTAGACAAATGCCACCCAGCTGGGGTGTGGACAAATAGGACACATAAGACAGGTGGCCTGAGGCCAGTAATCCCTCCAAAACAAGGGGTCACTCAGTTATTCAAATGCAGCTTGGACCTGGAGGACAGCTCTGGAGGCTCTGCCCCCTGTGTCCTGACTGACAGAGGTTTCACTAGGATTGTTGGTAACAGTTGTAAACATATTTTCTCTTTAACGACACCATGCATGCCTCAGAATCCTACTTCTTATGTGGAAGCCAGGCATTGACTTGTATCTCTTCCCCAAATACAGGCCGTTGCACCCTAGAGCTGTTCATAGAAGACCTCAAGGAAACACCACCGGTAGACCTTGTGGCCCTCCAATGACTTCAGAGATCTTTCCCAATGAGATGACCCTAGGTTTCTGAGGGAAGCTTCCCTGATGGTTATTCAAGTAGAGCCTTCAGGCAGTTTTCCACATAAAAAGTATATTCCAAAGAAGGGGTGGTACAGTATTTGCCACTGACTTTAGCTAAAATGATCAGTTATGCCACCTTGGCCCTGAAAGTGTTCTGCCTCAATGTTGGTGTGACTGGAATGGCATCATCTCATTAAACTTGCACTAAAATCCTTAAAGAGGAATTCCAAGACCACCTCTGAAGACTTGGGGTCAGATTTACTTTAGAACTACAAATTTTTTATTTTAGACATGATTTTAGAAGCTTTTGTTACATAAAATTCTGCTGGGATACAGAGGAACATCTTGTTAACAGGCACATTTATATTTTTGCAGGAAATATATGAATAGATCTACCAAGTGGGATTAAATGAGGGATATAAATGTCCTCAGCTCAAAGTAGTAAGGTCTTGTCCCAAATTTATTAAACTTTTTTCAGTTTTTGGAGACCTTTTTGGATTTTGAAATTGTTGACCTGTATTATCACACTCATTTTATAGATGAGCAAACAGATGGAGAGAGGTGAAATAACTCGCCCAGGGTCACAGAGCTAAGGTCCAAATCAAGATTCATTGTAATATGCTAGCAGTCTGGCCCAAAGTCCTAGATTTGTCCTCATTTGTGACTTGCTGCCTTTGCAATGGCACAATTGGTGACAGACCCATCTCTGGCCGGAAGACGTCCCGAGTCCCTCCCGGTTAAGAGTGAGTCCTCTGCCTTTGTTTCATGTGGGGGTCAGGTTGCAGGCCCCTCATCTGGCTGGCTTCTGGGGGATCTCTGTCCTCCTAGGAAGAACCAGCCAGTCCCCAGGGCTCAGGGCTCAGCAACCTGTAATTCTGTTGCCCCAAGCAGCCTTAGGCAGCCCCCACCTTTGGAAACATGCTTCCTAGACTCTGGCTTCCATCCCTGGATTACAGATGGATGGTGATCCCACCACCAAGCTTGGGTCATTTGTCTTGCTCAGAAGCCATGTATTATTTACTTATACCACTGCTTGGGCTTTTAAGAAACTTAAAATTCCCTCACCCTATAGGACTCTTCCTTTGTGGCTCTGCTGGGGACAATGGCAGTGAAAAGGGTGAGTAGACCTTTAATCCACATGGGAGCACAACCCTGGCTCCAGCTCCTTTACCAAGAGTTTCTCCTCCTCTGATAATGCACTCTGCGGGATGGAAGAGTTTCCATCCTCCCCTGGGTTGCAAGTGACTGCTCTCAATCAGACCATCCTCTGAGTTGGCTCCATTTATGATTATTTTTTTTAAGATCTGGATGCCAGAATTGGCAAGATTATTGCTAAAGTACAACATGGCAGTAATTGGGGCTGAGTAGAACGTTTTTGACATCTTCCACCTTCCCACCCACACCTACTCCCTCCTGCTACAATCTTGATGATGTTGCTTTAGAAACCTAACCTGGTGGAGTCAAGTAGAAACTTAGGGGCTTTCATGAAGGAGTGGGCGGGGTGGGGGACTCCCAAGCACATGCCTGCAGTATCCCAGTTGGAAACAGTGTTTTCTAAACTATTATGTCCATGACCCACACCATCCTTTTGACCCAAGACTCATGTCCACATCTACACCTGAGATCTGTTTTAAAGAAACCATCCCTCCCCCATAGCACATTGACAGTGCCCTTTGCTCTTTTCTAGCTCATCTTTTGCCATTTTGTAAGATGCCAGCTCTGACCTTCATGGCCCAGTCAACTTCACAGCCCAGAAATGGGCACATTTGCCACAGGTTGGAAAAGAGTGCGCTTGGCTGAGAGCCCTCTGGGGACGGGGCCCTCTGTGACTGGCCCTGGGTATGGCACGCAGCAGTGCTCAGTGAAGGTTTGAGGATGTTTGTGAACAAGGAGAGAGGCGGGGCGGGGGCAGGGGGAGGGTGGGAGAGTCTGCGAGGTGTTATCATAATGAGAATTATGAAACTTGGATGTCCCTTGTTGCCCAAGCTGTCAGAAAGTTCAGAGAAAAATCAAAAGCTTACCCCAGAAACTAACTTAACTTTCATAACTTTTTGCTTTTTAATTTTATTTACCTATTTATCTATGTCAATTTTGTGAGTTGTCTCACGTTTTTTAAAAAACAAAAACTGGGTATTTATAAAAAATACACTCATAACAGTAAACAAGAGGATTTGTTGCCAGTTTGGAAGCACATCCTTGGATTGCTACTTGGACCTATTTCTCAGTCTGGCAAAGGTCAGGTCCCCAGGCCTCCTGTGAGGATGCCTGAGGCCCTTACTTATGTGAGAAAAGGCAGGGTTGATCTCTATAAATTAGACCCCAAAGGTTCAACCTTCCACCTGGGCTGCTGCCCTGACAATAAAATGCAGAGAACTTCCTCCCAGCCCTGAGGCAAGTTAACTTCTGCTATTTGCAAACCCCTGAATTGCCCCAGGACCTTCTGGAAGGTCCGGTTCAATTCAGGAAGCTATTCAATTAACCCTGAGGCTGATCCTCACCCCAGCACTGAGGCAAGTTAACTTCTGCTATTTGCAAACCCCTGAATTGCCCCAGGACCTTCTGGAAGGTCCTGTTCAATTCAGGAAGCTGTTCAATTAACCCTGAGGCTGATCCTCACCCCTTGCTTAAATGTTCTCCAGACCCACTTCCGCAGATTAGCTCAGATGTGGTAAACCCTCAAGGTTCAAAGCAGGTCAGTGTCACTGGCACAAGATGCCTGTATTTTAATGGCAAGTAGCTGTGGACAAGATCCAAAGGGTCTTGTCCACAGAAGAGAAGGCAATGGCATCCCACTCCAGTACTCTTGCCTGGAAGATCCTGTGGACGGAGGAGCCTGGTAGGTTGGAGTCCATGGGGTCTCGAAGAGCCGGACACGACTGAGCGACTTCACTTTCACTTTTCACTTTCATGTTTTGGAGAAGGAAATGGCAACCCACTCCAGTGTTCTTGCCTGGAGAATCCCAGGGACGGGGGAGCCTGGTGGGCTGCCGTCTACGGGGTCGCACAGTCAGATACGACTGAAGCGACTTAGCAGCAGGGACAAGCAGCATAGCTTTGTTGTTCAGCTGCTCAGTCATGTCTGACTCTTTGTGACCCCGTGGACTGTAGAATGCCAGGGTTCCCTGTCCTTCACCATCTCCCAGAACTTGTTCAAACTCACATCCATTGAGTCGGTGATGCCATCCAACCATCTCATCCTCTGTCGTCCCCTTCTCCTCCTGCCTTCAATCTCTCCCAGCATCAGGGTCTTTTCCAATAAGTCAGTTCTTTGCATCAAGTGGCCAAAGTATTGGAGCTTCAGCTTCAGCATCAGTCCTTCCAATGAATATTCAGGATTGATTTCCTTTGAGGTTGACTGGTTTTGATCTTGTTGCAGTCCAAGGAACTCTCAAGAGTCTTCTCCAACACCGCAGTTCAAAAGCATCAATTCTTTGGTTCTCAGCCTTCTTAATAGTCCAACTCTCACATCCATACATGAGTACTGGAAAAAACCGTAGCTTCGAGAAGGTGGACTTTGTCAGCAAAGTAATGTCTATGCTTTTTAATATACTGTCGAGGTTGGTCATAGTTTTTCTTCTAAGGAGCAAGCATCTTTTAATTTCATGGCTTCAGTGAGCACCCTGAAAATTAATCCATGGAGGTGGCTACCTTCTCAAGCGTATTTGAAAACTCATTTCTAAGTAAATAAGAGTTTAGCTGTGTTTACAGAAATGTATGCATCTTATTATACCAATTGAGTCTAATCAGATGATGATATCTAATACTATAGCAAACTTTCATTTCTTGAGAGTTGCACTTGGGGGGCAGACACAGATTTTACAGAGGGAAACCTCTCACTGACTAGCCCAGGCCCCGGGTGTCCCCCCTGACTTCCTTCTCCCTTGGCCCTCCTTGGGTAGGGCACTGACCTCATCCATCTTGCCTGCGAGTCCTCCTCTGCCAGGCTCTCATTCTTGTTCCAGCCAGGTCTTCTCATGTCCTTTTACATCTCCCCTTGGTTCTACCTGGAACACCCTTTTCCTTTGGTCTGCTGGAGGAGTTCCATGTCCTTCTTAAGACTCAGCTATGATGTTCTTTGAAAAGATCCCTGAATTCTCCAGAAAGACTTCACACCCCTGGTCTGGCTCACAGGGAGTGGGCCACAGGGAGTGGGCAGGAGGCTGTGACATAAAAATGCCCACGGCTGCTGTGGCGGGGGGAGATTTCAGCTGTGTGGCCTCCAGGGACGATGACACAGCTCGGAGCAGTGGGCTGGATGGACCCGGACTCCAGGGGACACAGCTGCCCCATCCGCTGGCCCAGCGTGACCCTGTGCAGACATGGAGGAGGAAGCACAGCCCTCCATGGAGATGGCTGGACAGCCCAGGGCACTCAGATCATGCCCAGGGACGGTGGTCTCACAGCTGTGGGAGGAGGCCTGGCCCGGAAGAGCACGTCCTCACGTGTCCCTTCCTCATGATCGGAGCTGATGTGGATGCAGGAGCCCCACACCTCCTTCCAATCAGGAAGAGGGTGGCCCCATCTCAGAGCCGTTCTTGGAATTCTCAGCACTCCCGTTGGCATCTGCTCAAAGCCCAGATGAAAGATACTAGATGTCCTGACTGGCAGCACCTGGGCTAGGCTGCTAGCCCTCAGTTAGTGTTCCCATCTGGGGGTCTGTCCTGTGCCCCTGTGATGGCTACAGCTGTCACACAGACCACCTATATTCACCCAAAGCACAATCCACAGCTTTCCTTTCTACATTTCTAAGGCCCAGCCTGGTGCCTCCATGGTAAGCATAGCAAACGTTTGTTGACTAGACTGACCAAGTGAATTAAAAGTTTCAAAACTTCCTGTTGCCTAAGGAAATTTCCACCAGGAAAAGCAACTTTAACACAGAATTGTTGGAGGATGGTCTGCTCTGTCTCTCTGGACCCTAAGCCGTCCGTGGCTGGGGAAGTCTGTGTCTGCCTGGGGTGTGGTAACGGGCCGCCTGCCTGCAGCCGTGCCACATTGTGAAATTATGGAGACATTTTTACTTCCTGTAGGTTGCCTCCTGTGGCTCTCACCAGGTTATGGACTTGGATGGGCAAGGGAAGAGCTGCTTAACAGCCCCTTGGGGGCTGTTAAAAGGAGAGTCTGGCCCCAGTAGCTCCTCAGCAGATATTACCCTGCTGTCCATGGTTTTCCCTGTGCAGGTCCTACTGCTGATGGGATAAGAGGCTTCTTTCCCTCCCGAGGGTTGCCTGTGACACTCAGGGGCATGTGTGACTTACTGGAATGGCATCTTCTCACTGGGAGAGGAGCCTTTGTGGAGGGATTGGATGGCATGCCCTTTGTGAGGGAGTCAGGAACAGATGCTAAGGTCTGCAGAGGCAGCAGGGCAGGGGGAGCAGGGGGGACCCTGGTGACTCTGTAGCCAGGGGAGGGGGTGGTATGTAAGGGAAGGAAGCAGGCTAAAGCGAGTGCAGTGCCTGGCCCTGTGGAGGGGGTCCTGTGAAGGGAGCACAGTGTGAGAACCACCCTCAGAGCACCTGGCGGGGCAGCAGGGGGTAGGCACCACCCCCTCTTGACCAGGTCACTGAGGCCTTACCTGTGCCAGGGGGTAGGAGTCCACTACATGAGTGCTTCACTCTGCATGAGAGGTCAGCAGGATCCTCCCCAGTTTGCAGATGAAGAAACTGAGGCTTGGAGGCTTCCAGCTCAGTCCATCCATAAATGTGTCTCAGCCCTATAAGCTGAGAAAGAAAGGGTAGTGTCTTCTGTGACTTGTGGAAGACATGGAGACGATCCCACAAAATGCTTTGTAAACATCCTAATGTTTTTCCTTGACTGGGGATTTCCCAGAGAAAAGCCATTTGATATGGATATCCAGGTTTTAACACTTTCTCTAACTCTTGCTTGGGTCAGTGGTTGTGGAAAAGTGGTTTTTATGTCAAAAAACTTATCGGTCTCAGGTCCAAGTTCCCTAGGGAAGGGGCTGTCCAGATCCTTCCTTTGCTGTGAGGGGTTGAATTGTGTCCCCTAACAATGCATATGTTGAAATCCTAACTACCCCCTAACCCTCAGAACGTGGCTGTACCTGGAGAAAGGATCATTGCAGATGTAACCAGTCAGGTCATACTAAGGTCGGGTGGCCCCTAATCCAAAATGACTGCTCTCCTGATGAAAAGGGGAAATTTGGACACAGAGACAGACATGGACAGAGAACATTGTGTGAATGTGAAGGCAGAGACTTCTTCATGAGGTGATGCCTGTGCAAGATAAGGACTGTGGAAGGCTGTCAGCAAACCACCAGCGGGCAGGCTATGGCCTGGAACAGTCTCTCTCATGGCCTCAGAAAGAACCAATCTGCCAACACTTTGGTCTCAAACTTCCAGCCACCAGCACCATGAGAGAATAGATCTTTCTTGTTGAAGCCACTCAGTCTGGGGTGCCTGTTACAGCAGCCCTAGGAAGTGAATAATAATCTTATCACATACTCCATGGGCCCAGCAGGCCCTCAGGCTCCCTGCACGGAGCTTCTCTGACGTGGACCCAGGAAACACCGTGTTGCTTCCGGGAGGTGCTGAAAAGGCCTTCCGGGCTGCCGCTGCCTCCATGGCCATTGCCTCCTGTCTGCTACGGCTGACTTCCCTCTTCGTCTTTCCCCAAAAAACAGACTTGGCCCTCTCCCAAGGCTCATTAATCTCTGTGTTTAGAGGAGCTTAGCATATTATATGAATGCTCTCCTTGCTGTTGAAAGTATGGCTTCTTGAACCTCAGGGTCCTTGTGTCATGGCGATTATCCTGAGGAAGTTTCCAGGCCCTTCCTTTCCAACCAACTGTTCAGCAGCTCCAGTGTGCAGTGAGGCCCCCTTGGCAACCCCCAACAGCAAGAGGGGCTGAGAGGTGCCCTCTTCCTTTCTAACAGAAGCCCTTTAAGAGAACGCCGTACATTTCAGTTAGATGCTTTAAAAAATGTCCCTACTGCTGAGAGTCCTTCTGAATTAGCAACATGGAAACCACAAGATTCCCCAGCTGTCAGATCTAGAGGATCCATCCCATAGGCATTGTAAGAAATGACACGCACAAGGAGCTACTGGTTAGTGCCCCTCACCAGGGCTTGGTTTAACAAACTGCACATCCATGCAATGTAGCGTAAGAAGCGAACAAGCATTTTAGGAGCAGGTGAGCAAAGATCACCCAAGGCATTGTGAAATGAAGAAACAGGGTGCAGAACAGTGCATAGAGTATGCTACAACTTGTATAAGGAAGACAGTGGAGGGCGTTCAAGTATAAATTTGTATTTCCTTCTATTTGCATAAAGAAATAGTGAAAGGCCAAGTTGAAAATTAATGAAAGGCATTATGAAGATTAATTTTATGTGTCAACTTGACTATGCTATGGTACCCATGTGTGTGTTTATTCTCTCAGTCATGCCCAACTCTTCGTGATCCTTTGGACTGCAGCTGCCAGACTCTTCTGTCCATGGGATTTTCCAGGCAAGAGTACTGGAGTGGGTTGCCATTTCCTTCTCCAGGGGATCTTCATCACCCAGGGATCGAATCTGCTTCTCCTGTGTCTCCCGCTCTGCAGGCAGTCTTCACTTGCTGAACCATCAGGGAAGCCTACCCATGGTACCTAGTTATTTAGTCAAACATTAGTTTAGAAGCTGCTGTGAAGGCATTTTTTAGATGAAATTAACATTTAAACCCATAGACTTTGAACAAAGCAGATTATACTTCTTAATGTGGGTGCAAAGACTGAGGTCCCCTGTGGAAGAGAGAATTCTGCTTCCAGACTGACTTTGGATTCAAGCTGTAACATCAGCTCTTTCCTAGAGTTGGCCTCTAGCCTATTGGTCTATCTCACACAATTTGGACTTGCCATTCCCTCACAATCACATAAGCCAATCCCTAAAAATCTCTCTTCTCTCCACTCCTTTTCTCTCCCTCACTTTTTTTGTGTTTCTCTGTAGAACCCTGACCAATACAGGCATTGGGCATGCCTGCTCAGTCATGTCCAACTCTTTGACCCCATGGACTATGGCCTGCCAGTCTCCTCTGTCCATGGGATTTTCCAGGCAAGAATACTGGATTGGGTTTCCATTTTCTACTCCAAAAACAGGCATTACCTATGTTAAACTACTGTGGTCAGGGTAGAAAGTAGGAGTGGGATCAAGAAGGCTAGGACTAGAGCAAGATTGCTCAATGTATTCTTTTTTATATCATTTTTGAAGCATATGCATGTATTACCTGTTAAAATTCTAATAATGAAAGAACTTAACAGATGAATGGATAAAGCAGATGTGGTATATATAAATGTTGTTGTTGTTTAGTTTCTAAGTTGTGTCCAATTCTTTGCAACCACATGGTCTATACCAGGCAAGGCTTCTCTGTCCATGAGATTTCCCAGGCAAGAATGCTGGAGTGGGTTGCATTTCCTTCTCTAAGGGATCTTCTTGACCCAGTGAATGAACCTTTCTCTCCTGCACTGACAGCAGATTCTTTACTGCTGAGCCACCAGGGAAACCTCTGGTGTATACACACACACACACACGTATATAAAATGGAATATTATTCAGCCATTAAAAAGAAGGAAATCTTGCTATTTGTGACAATATGGATGGACTTTGAAGGCATTATGTTAAATAAGTCAAACAAAGATAAATACTATATGATCTCACATATATGTGGAATCTAAAACAGCAAAACTCATAGATAGAATAGATTGGTGATTGCCAGAGGTGAGGGGTAAGTGGAATGAGTGAAGGTGGTCAAAAGATATCAACTTTCAGATATAAGAAAAATAAGTCCTAGGTATGTAGTATACAAGATGTAATGTACAGTGACTATAGTTAATTAACAATACTGTATTGTGTATTTAAAAGTTGATAAGAGAGGAAATAAAAGCTCTCATCACAAGAAAATAATTTGTAGCTATGTGAGGTGATGAATGTTAGCTAGCCTTACTGTGTGATCACGTGAATAATGTGTACATATGTCAATTGTTATGTTGTACACCTGAAACTAATACAATGTTAAATGCTAATTATATCTCAATTTTTTTAAAAAGGGAAAAACACTTAAGAATGATGGGCACACAACTTGTTGGGACAAAGTTGTTCTAGAATAAGCTGGGAGGTGGAGCAACTTTCCTTGTTATATGGCGATCTGGGATTTTCTCTAGAGCACATGGTGACAAGAGGTCCAGGGCTTCCCAAGTGGCACTAGTGGTAAAAGAACCCACCTGCTAATGCAGGAGACCTAAGAGACGCGGGATTGATCCCTGGGTCAGGAAGCTCCCCTGGAGGAGGGTGTGGCAACCCACGCCAGTGTTCTTGCCTGGAGAATCCCATGGACAAAGGAGCCTGGTGGGGTGCATCCATCCGGTCTCACAGAGTCGGACACAACTGAAGTAACTTAGCACATCAAAGAGGCTCCAAGCAGGCTAGGCTCAGTGGAAGATAAAGAACTCCGGGTGTGTGGAGCATCACATAGACCCTTTCATCCTCCATTCAGAGAAGGTCAAATATATCACCAAACATGTACCTGTCTTGAGAATCTGCAGAGGTGTCAGTCAGCACCCTTCTATTTAAAAACATCCAAACAACGGGCCATGATTTTGCCTGGTATCATCACAATGCATCCTACCCTCAGACCCACCAGCATCTCCTGAGAACCTGCCCCTTGCTGGACACCTCACTGAGCCCAGGGACTCAGCAGCATGAGAGACACCACTTATCCTCATGGGGCTCATGGACTAAAGGAGAGGACAAGAGATAAGGTAAACATGATGGATGTGAGCTGCTCTGGGAGGACGGAATACAGGCTCCTAGGAATAAGAAGAGGTTTTTTTTACATAAAGGAGGAGAAGGATGGCTTACATGGGCAGAAGGCATGAGAATATGAGAAGAAACTAGGCTGGTGATGATTCCAAGGAGGAGGGACCCCCTTGGTGTAGGTTGAGGGATGCAGAGGAGGTGCAGACACCTGTCCCTTTTCTGCTCTCCAGGTGCCTGAGACATCAGGGTGATTGAGGGCTGGGGAGAAACCAAGGCCTGGAGGAGAAGTGAGTTGTCCAGGGTTCCTTGGCTCCCACCCCTGCTGGATGTAGGCACCCTGCTGTGCGTGCATGCATGCTAAGTTGCTTTAGTCGTGTCTGTCTCTCTGCAACCCCATGGACTGTAGCCCACCAGGCTCCTCTGTCCATGGGATTCTTCAGGCAAGAATACTGGAGTGGGTTTCCATGCCCTCCTCCAGGGAATCTTCCCGACCCTGGGATCAAATAGCCATCTCCTGCAACTCCTGCATTGCAGGTAGATTCTTCACCGCTGAACCACAGGCGAAACCCTGGGCCCCCTGCTGTTTACTACTAATTTCAACAGAGGAGTGGTTCTCTGTCCTTTTGCAGCTTCTGGAATTTTCCTGAAAGGCTACAACTTGAGAGACTGAGCCTGTGGCTCAGACACTTGGCTGCCTATGGGTTCTGGAGCCAGAACTGCACTGGGTCAAACCCTGGCTCTGACACTTCCTAGTTATGGGCCCTTGAATTGGTCATGGAACTTCTCCGGGCCTCAGTTTCCCTACCTGAGCAATGGAGGATTTTTAGGAGGATTAAGTATGAAATTGCAGTGTGTGATATGTTGTAGGTCTTCTCTGTGTAAGAGCTACTCATGACATTTTCATAGAAAATAAAAAGAAACGAGAGAGAGCATATGTGAGGGGAGGGCACAGGAGAGGTTTTGTAGATGGAATCTCGAGAGGAGATTTCAATTGTTTCTTTGGAGCCTCTGAAACGGGCGATTCCCTCTGAAGACAGTTCTGGAGCCAGCATCTCCGAGATCCCCAGGGAGTTAGAAATGCAGCATCTCAAGGCCCCGCCCTCAAGAACACTGACTCAGAAACTACATCTTAACACCCAGGGTGGGTGTGCACCTTAACTGTAGCTGAGAAGCCCTGCTCTCCTATTGGAGCTGCTACCCAGGCTCTTTGGCCTTGGTCAGACTGACCCCTGTGCCAGCTCTGTGCTGAGCACCCCCAGCTCCTCTCTGGGTCCTTCTCGGGAGAGCTTTTCCGCTTCGCTTGGTGTTGCCTCATGCATGCTCTAATTCACTGCCCTTTGCAGACCCCTCCCTCTCCAAGCAATGACTTGGAGAGTGGGGAGAGAAGGGGCCTTGGCGGTGGGGACCATGTCAGCGTGAGTAGAACCCATTTCCTACTTCCCTGGGGACGAGGGACGGGCAGACATGTATGCCCTGAATGGGTCTAGGGATGAGGAGCCTTGGGCCCTCTTTGGTCTCAAGGGTTTTGGAGGGAGGTTCCCTAGAAGAAGTCAAGCCCTCAAGGTTGAAAATGGGGGTGTGACATATCTGGGAAAGAAATAGGGAACTCACTCAGGCCAGGACTCTAAGCCCTCAGAGGGAGCAGAAGAGCTCCTCACGAAGGAACTTGGGCAGAGGAACAGAAGCCATGGGACCCCTGGAGTGAGAGGAGTCTTAAATGGGAATTTGAGAGTAAACATGTAACAAACCGACAGGACTGAGTCGTAATCCTGAGTGACTAAAGGAGGCTGAACAGTTATAGCTCCCCAACAACATCTTAAGGAACTGCTACCCAGTGGGGGAAGGGGGCTCTGCAGTTGGTGGCTGATGCTGGAGGAAATAAACCTTTTCATGGATAACTAAGCCTCAACTGCATGGCCTTCTTGACCTATGTTGAGCATGAAATGGTGGATGAGGACTGAGGGTCCTGTAACTGGATTAGTAAATAGCTCTGACCTTCAGAACAGTGTCCCCTCCTCTGGGCCCTTCCCACACACTATTACTCCTGCTCAACTCTTCACCTGTCCACAGAGCCCTTTCTTTCAGCCTGAATAAAGGCTTTATCTTCCTGCCACTACCATTCCCTAAGACCACGTGAATTCATCAGGAATTTTCAGAGAAACAGAACAGACACACACAAACACACTCACACACACACACACACACACATTATAAGGAATTGGCTTACACAATTATAGAAGTTGACATCCCCAAATCAGGAGTTAGCAAAAGGAGACCCAGGAAAGTTGACGGTTTGGCTTCAGTTCTAAGGCCAGTAGGCCTGAGACCCAGGAAGAGCCAATGTTTCAGGTCAAAAGCTTCAGTGCCCCAGTTTGAAGGCAGTAGGTAGGTAGGAGGAATTCCCTCTTACTCAGGGGAAGACCAGCTTTTTTGTTCTATTGACACCCTCAATAGTTAGAGGTGGCCCACCTGCCTTGGGGAGGGTAATCTGCTTTACTCAGTCTACTGATTTAAAAGTTAATCTGATCCAAAAATCCTAAAGCACATATTTAGAAAAGTGTTGACCAAATGTTTGAGTACCCTGTGGCCCGGTCAAATTGACACAGTTAACCATCACATCCTTAAAATTAAGCAAAAACCAAAAACTTTTCCCTAATCATGGCTTCCTGCTGGCCACTTTCCCTTTCTTCTCTTGGTTCTCATCAGACTTCTAGAGAGGTGGTTTTCCCTTGCTCATCCATTACCGCACACCGCCCCCCTGCCCCCAACTCCCACCCTGGGCTCCTCAGTCTTCTGCCTCTGGCCTTGTCCTTGAGAGAGTGACTCATGGTTCATTGCCAAATGCAGTGGGCATTGGCCCACTTATTTGACCACATAACTTGTCCCAAATCAAACCCCTCTTCTTCCTCTCCCTTCACATGACTAATGGCACCACCACAAGCCCCATTACTCAGAAAATCTAGTCATTACCACACTGTCCATCTTCCCCTCCCCAGGGTCAATGGTGCATCAACTCTGCAAACGGGACCTCTAAATCCCCATCATACCCACTCCTTCTCACCAACACTGCAAGATGTCCTATACTACTACTTACCTTCTTTCTCACCTGACTCCTATACATTTTCACACATCCAACGAAATGGTCTTCCTAAAATATAATTCATTTGTACTCCCAATCCCCCACCATTGGTTCTGCACTATCTACTGGACAAAATCCAGACTTTTTCTTGGCACAGACTACAAAGCTCTTACAGATCCACTTTTCCATCTCCATTTTCCCACTTTCTTTCTATTAAACTCTGGAAACTATCACACAGAATTTCCCACCATTCTATGAAAGTGTCATGCCCTTCCATATATCTACATACCCCCTTAGCTCATGCCGTTCCCTCATCCTGGATCGCCCTTTTAACTTTTGTCTGCCTTGATGTAAATGCATAGAAACAATAAATATTGGAGTAGAAAAAAAGAGAGAAAATAGAAGAATGATAGAGAAAATTGATTAAATAAAAACTTGGTTCTTTGAAATGATAAAAAAAATGACCAAACTTAAGCTAGGCTGACCAAGAGAGAAAAAGACGATTCAAATGACTAAAATTAGGGATTACATAGGTGATTTGACTACCAACCTTCAAAAATAAAAAGGATTAGAAGGGAATAACACAAATAATTGTATGTTAACAAATTACATTAACTAGACAAAATGGACCAATTTCTAAAAAGACATGAAACTTCTGAGACTGACAGAAGAAGAAATAGAAAACTGAAAAGACCTGTAACAAGTGAAGCTTCCAAAATAACAATAAAAATCCAAGGCCAGGTGGCTTCACTGTTGAGTGAGTTCTATCATATGTTTAAAGAATATATGATGCAAATCTTTTATAGACTCTACCAGAAAATAGAGAAGGGAGCCCTTCTCAAGTCATTCTATGAGGTCAGTTCAGTTCAGTCGCTCAGTTGTGTCTGACTCTTTGCGACCCCATGGACTGCAGCACACCAGGCCTCCCTGTCCATCACAAACTCCCGGAGTTTACTCAAACTCATGTCCATTGAGTCAGTGATGCCATCCAACCATCTCATCCTCTGTCGTCCCCTTCTCCTCCCACCTTCAATCTTTTCCAGCATCAGGGTCTTTTCAAATGAGTCAGCTCTTCGCATCTGGTAGCCAAAGTATAGGAGTTTCAGCTTCAACATCAGTCCTTCCAATAAATATTCAGGGCTGATTTCCTTTAGGATGGACTGATTGAATCTCCTTGTAGTCCAAGGGACTCTCAAGAGTCTTTTCCAACACCACAGTTGAAAAGCATCAATTCTTTAGTGCTTAGCTTTCTTTATAGTCCAACTCTCACATCCATACATGACCACTGGAAAAACCATAGCCTTGACTAGACAGACCCTGTCTAGTAATGTCCCTGCTTTTTAATATGCTGTCTAGGTTGGTCATAACTTATCTTCCAAGGAGCAAGTGTCTTTTACTTTCTGGCTGCAGCCACCATCTGCAGTGATTTTTGGAGCCCAAAAAAACAAAGTCTGACACTGTTTCCCCATCTATTTGCCATGAAGTGATGGGACTGGATGCCATGATCTTAGTTTTCTGAATGTTGAGTTTTAAGCCAACTTTTTCACTCTCCTCTTTCACTTTCATCAAGAGGCTCTTTAGTTCTTCACTTTCTGCCATAAGGGTGGTGTCATCTGCATATGTGAGGTTTTTGATATTTCTCCCAGAAATCTTGATTCCAGCTTGTGCTTCAGCCCAGCATTTCTCATGATGTACTCTGCATATAAGTTAAATAAGCAGGGTGACAATATACAGCCTTGATGTACTCCTTTTCCTATTTGGAATCAGTCTATTGTTCCATGTCCAGTTCTAACTGTTGCTTCCTGACCTGCATACAAATTTCTCAAGAGGCAGGTCAGGTGGTCAGGTATTCCCATCTCTAAGAATTTTCCAGAGTTTGTTGTGAACCACAAGCTTTGGCATAGTCAATAAAGCAGAAGTAGATGTTTTTCTGAAATACTCTTGCTTTTTCGATGATCCAACAGATGCTGGCAATTTAATCTCTGGTTCCTCTGTCAATCCAGTTTGAACATCTGGAAGCTCACGGTTCACAGTTCACGTACTGTTGAAGCCTGGCTTGGAGAATTTTGAGCATTACTTTGCTAGCATGTGAGATAAGTACAATTGTGCAGTAGTTTGAGCATTCTTTGGCATTGCCTTTCTTTGGGGATTGAAATGAGGTTAGTATTACTCTGATACCAAAACCACACAAAGACTTCACAAGAAAACTACAAACCAGTGACACTTGTGATTGATGTAAAAATCCTCAACAAAATATCAGGAAACTGAATCTGAAAACTTATAAAAAGGATTGTAAACCATAATATAGTTGGATTTGTCCCAAGAATCAACATATAAAAGGTTGATTCAACATATGAAAATCAATGTAATACACAATATTAAGAAAGGAGAAAACTCACATGATTATTTCAATAGACACAGAGAAAAACATTTGATAAAATCCAACACTTTTTAATGAGAAATACTTTCAACAAACAATGAATAGACCAGAACTTCCTCAATGTGATAAAATGGCATTTGTGGGAACCCTATATCTAACACCATGTTTATTAATGAAAGACTGAAAGCTTACCATTTAATATCAGGGACGGAACAAGAATATCTGCTCCTGTCACTTCTATTCAACATTGTTGTGGAGGTTCTATCTAGGACAACTAGGCAAGAAAATGAAATAAAATGCATTTAGATTAGAATTAAAGAAGTAAAACAATCTCTAGCAGCAGATGATGTGATTTTGTGTATAGGAACCACCCCCTTCAATCCATGAATAAAATATTAGAACTAAGGAATGAATTAAGCAAAGTTACACAATACAAGGTCAATATATAAAACTCAGTTGTATTTCTATGTGCTTGCAATGAGCATTCAAAAAATGATATTAAAAAACAATTGCATTTATCATATATTTAAAAGAATAAAATACTTAGGAAGAAATTTAACAAAAGAAATGCAAGAATTGTACACAGAACTAAAAAAGACCTAGATAGATGGAAAGTATCTCATGTTCATACATTTAACAACTTAATACTTTTTAAGGTGGCAATTCTCTCCAAATTGATTTATGGATTTAATGCAATCTCTCTCAAAATTTCAATTGTCTTTTTTATTATAAATATAGACAAGCTGATTTTATAATTCATACAGAAATTCATGAGACCATAATAGCCAAAATAATATTGAAAACCAAGGAAGAGATTGGTAGACTTACAATTTCATTTTCAAAACTTACTACAAACTTACTGTAAAAATCAAAATTGGCCTAAGAATAAACATATAGATCAATGGAATAGAACTGATAGTCTAGGAAAATCTTCACATTACAGGTCAATTGATTTTTGATCAGGGTGTCAAGGCCATTCAATAGACAAAATAAAAGCATTTTCCACAAATGGGACAATGGATATCCACATTAAAAAAAATTTTTGCATCTCTACTGCACACTATACACATAAATTAACTAACAACGAACCAAAAATTTAAGAGCTAAAACTATAAAATTATTAGAATAAAACATAGGTAGGTTACAAGATTTGTGACTTTGGATTAGGCAAAGTTTTCCTAGACATGACACTAAAAGCACAAGCAATCAAAGAAAAAATAAATTGGATTTCATAAAAGCTAAAAACACTGTACAACCAACTTAGAAATGGACAAAGGTTTGAATAGACATTCCTCCAAAGACAATTAAGTTACGAATAAGCACATAAAAAGAGGCTCAACATCACTAATCATTAGGAAATGTAAGTCAAAACCACAATAACATCACTTCACACTCACTGGGATAGCTATAAGAAAAGTATCGACAAGTATGTGGAGAAACTGGAATTTTCATACACTGCTGCTGGGAAAGTAAAATGGTGTGGCAGTTGTATAAGAGTTTGGCAGTTCCTACCCACAGATGTCCTTTTCAGGTATTATCTTATTAACATGTGAAAGTCAACTTTTATTTTTTCCTTATTCCACATAACCAATTGCTCACAAATCACATTTAAGTGAAGTTGCTCAGTCGTGTCTGACTCTTTGCAACCCCATGGACTGTAGCCTACCAGGCTCCTCCATCCATGGGATTTTCCAGGCAATAGTACTGGAGTGGGTTGCCATTTCCTTCTCCAGGGGATCTTCCCAACCCAGCGATCGAACCTGGGTCTCCCTCATTGTAGACAGATGCTTTACCGTCTGCTAAAAAATGACACCTCAAAGATGTCCAAGTCCTAGTTTCTAGGCCTGTGAATATGTTTTATGTGATAAAAGGGAATTTGCAAATGTGATTCAGTTAAGGATTTTGAGATGGGGATATTTTCCTAGATTATCTGGGTGAAATTAATGTAATCTCAGAGGTCCTTATAAAAGCAGGGTAGGAAGATCAGGGATTTCCCTGGTAGTTCAGCTGGTAAAGAATCCACCTGTAATGCAGGAGACACTGGTTTGACTCCTGGGTTGGAAAGATCCCCTGGAGGAGGACATGGCAACCCACTCCAGTATTCTTGCCTGGAGAATCCCCATGGACAGAGGAGCCTGGCAGGCCACAGTCCATAGGATTGCAAAGAGTCAGACACGGCTGAACAATTAAGCACAGCAAAGCACAGGAGGATCAGAGTCAGAGAAGGTGTTGTGATGATGAACAGAGGGAGAGAAAGAGATTTGAAGATCCTTAATCCATTTGTGTTGTTTTTAAGCCAGTAAGTTTGTGGTAATTTGTTATAGTAGCAATAGGAACTGATACAGTTAACACTAACTAATTGTTGTATGTTGAAGCAAGCTTGCATTCCTGGGAAAAATCTCACTTGGTCATGGTGTACCATCTTTTAATACACTGCTGGAATCTGCTAGTATTTTGCTGAGGACTTTGTGTCTATATGCATGAGGAATATTGATCTATAGCTTTTCTTTACTTGTGATGTCTTCATATGGTTTAAGGTCAAGGTAATATGTCTGGCTTCATAGAATGAGTTTAGAGAAATTTCCTTTTCTATTTTTTGGAAGAGTGTGTGAAAGATTAGTGTTAATTTTTCTTAAATATCTGGTAGAAGTCATCAGTGAAGGTCCTGGACTTTTGTTTGTTGAAAGTTTTTTGATCACTGGCTCAATCTCTTGTGGATCTATTTAGATTGTCTACTTTGTCTTGAATTAGTGTTAGTAGTTTGTGTCTTTCCAAAATTTTGCCCATTTCATCTATATGATCTAATTTTTGGTATTTAATTATTCATAATATTCACTTCTAATCCTTTATATTTCTGTAAGGTTGGTAATAAAGCCACTTATTTTCTTGTTTTAGTTATTTGAGTCTTCTATTTGTCTATTTTCTGGTCATTCTTGCTAAAAATTGTTAATTTTGTAAATCTTTTAAAAGAATTTTTAAATATGTTTATTTGCTCTTGCTTTTCTGTTCTTTGCTTTGTTTTCACTTTCATTTTATTATTACCTTACATATAATTGCTTTCAATTCAGTTTGCTCTTCCTTTCTAGTTTTTTTGTTTTTTGGCCATGCTGCATGGCTTGTGAGATGTGGGATCTTAATTCTCTGACCAGGGATTGAACCCTTGGCAGTTAAGCACGGAGTTCTAACAACTGGACTAACAGGGAATTCCCTCCTTTCTAGTTTCTTAATGTTGAAGTTTAGGGTATTGATTTGAGATCTTTATTCTTTTTTGACATAGACATTTATAGCTATGGATTTCTCTCTGGGCACTACTTTAACTGTATCTTATAAGTTCTGGAATGTTGAATTTTCATTTTCATTCATCTCAAAGTATGCTCCAATTTCCATTGTGATTTCTTCTTTAACTCATTGGTTATATGGGAGTGTATTTAATTTTTACATATTTGTTGATTCCCTAAATTTCTGTTATTGATCTCTCATTTCACTGTGGTAGGAAAAGATGCTTCTTATAATTTGAATCTTTATAAAATGTAGTTAAACTTTTTTCCTAGCCTATATATAGTCTTTCCAATGTATACAAGTATTCCATACATTGTTGTTCAGTCCCTCAGTCCTGTCTGACTTTTTGTGACCCCATGGACTGCAGCATGCCAGGCTTCCCTGTCCATCACCATCTCCTGGAGTTTGCTCAAACTCATGTCCATTGAATCAATGATACCATCCAACCATCTCATCCTCTGTCATCCCCTTCTCCTCCTGCCTTTGATCTTTCCCAGCATCAGTCTTTTCAAACGAATTGGCTCTTTGCATCAGGTGCCCAAAGTAGTGGAGCTTCAGCTTCAGCATCAATCCTTCCAATGAATATTCAGGGTTGATTTCCTTTAGGATTTATTGGTTTGATCTCCTTGGTATCCAAAGGAATCTCCAGAGTCTTCTCCAGAGTCTTCTCCAGAACCACATTTCAAGCATCAGTTCTTCCATATGTACTTGAGGACAATGTGTAACTGAATTGGATGGAGTGTTCTATGGAATTTGTTAGATTTAGTTGATTTATAGTGTTGTTCAACTCTTCTGCTTCTTTATTGGTTTTATATATAGTTGGTCTATCCATTATTGAAAATGGAGCATTTAAATCTCCAATTATTATTGTTGAATTTTCTAGTTTTACCTTATATTCTGCCAGTTCTGCTTCATGTATGTTGGGATTCTTGTTAGGTATGGATATAACTGTTAGATATTCTTATTGAACTGCCCCTTTTATCATTATAAAATTTCTTCTTTGAGTCTAATAACAATTTTTGTTTTAAAAATCAATTTTGTGTGATATTAGTATAGCCACTCCAGCTCTTTTATGGTTAATTTTTCATGGTATATCTTTTACTACTCTTTTACTTTCAACCTATTTGTGTCTTTGACTCTAAAATAAATTTCTTGCAAGGCTGATATCTGAGGTTATTGATATCTGAGCCTCAGATATGCAGATGATACCACCTTTATGGCAGAAAGTGAAGAACTAAAGAGCCTCTTGATGAAAGTGAAAGAGGAGAGTGAAAAAGTTGGCTTGAAACTCAACATTCAGAAAACTAAGATCATGGCATCCAGTCCCATCACTTCATGGCAAATGGATGGGGAAACAGTGACAGACTATTTTTTTGGGCTCCAAAATCACTGCAGATAGTGACTGCAGCCAGAAATTAAAAGACACTTGCTCCTTGGAAGATAAGTTATGACCAACCTAGACAGCATATTAAAAAGCAGAGACATTACTTTGCCAACAAAGGTCTGTTTAGTCAAGGCGATGGTTTTTCCAATGGTCATGTATGGATGTGAGAGTTGGACTATAAAGAAAGCTGAGCACCAACTGATGCTTTTCAACTGTGGTGTTGGAGAAGACTCTTGAGAGTCCCTTGGACTGCAAGGAGATTCAATCAGTCCATCCTAAAGGAAATCAGTCCTGAATAATCATTGGAAGGACTGATGCTGAAGCTGAAACTCCAATACTCTGGCCACCAGATGCGAAGAGCTGACTCATTTGAAAAGACCCTGATGCTGGAAAAGATTGAAGGTGGGAGGAGAAGGGGATGACAGAGGATGAAATGGTTGGATGGCATCACTGACTCAATGGACATGAGTTTGAGTAAACTCTGGGAGTTGGGGATGGACAGGGAGGCCTGGCGTGCTGCAGTCCATGGGGTCACAAAGAGTCAGACACGACTGAGTGACTGAAGTGAACTGAAGACTGACATGCTATAAATTCAGGATACAGTTGTGTCATCTTTTTCCTTTTAATTCATTCTGACAATCTTTGCCTTTTAATTGAAGAGTTTAATCCATTTATATTTGATGCAATTACTGATAGGGTAGGATTTATATCTTCTGTTTTGCTATAGGTTTCCTAAATGTCTTATGTCTTATTATTATTCTATTCCTCCATTACTGCCTTTTGTGTTAAAAAGATCTTGTCTTTTAGGAGTTTTATGGTGTCATGTCTCATGTTTAAGTCTTTAAGCCATTTTAAGTTTATTTTTATGTTTGGTGAGATCATAGGCAAAACATTCTCTGACATAAATCAATACCAGTGTTTTCTTAGGTCAATCTCCCAAGGCAATAGAGGTAAAACCAAAAGCAAACAAACGGGACCTAATCAAACTTACAAGCTTTGGCACAGCAAAAGAAATCATAAACAAAATAAAAGATAACTTACAGAATGGGAGCAAATATTTGCAAACAATGAGACCTAAAGGGATTAATTTCCAAAATACACAGACACCCCATACAGCTCAAGAACAACAACAAAAAAACAACTCAACTGAAAAATGAGCAGATGCCCTAAATAGACATTTCTTCCAAGAAGAAATACAAATGACCAATAAAGACAGGAAAACATGCTCAATTATTTCTTGTTCAGTCACTCAGTCATGTCTAACTCTTTGTGACCCCATGGACTGCAGCACGCCAGGCTTCCCTGTTCCCTCACCAACTCCTGGAGCTCACTCAAACTTATGCCCATTGTGTCGGTGATGCCATCCAGCCATCTCATCCTCTGTTGCCCTCTTCTCCTTCTGTCTTCAATCTTTCCTAGCATCAGGGTGTTTTTGAATGAGTTGGCTCTTTGCATCAGGTGACCAAAGTATTGGAGCTTCAGCATCAGTCCTTCCAATGAGTATTCAGGGTTGATTTCCTTTAAAATTGACTGATTTGATCTCCTTGCAGTCCAAGGGACTCTCAAGAGTCTTCTCCAGCACCACATCAAATCTTTGGCACTTTGCCATCTTTATGGTCCAGCTCTCACAACCAAATGTGACTACTGGAAAGACCACAGTCTTGACTATAGGGACCTTTGTCCACAAAAGAATGTCTCTGCTCTTTAATACACTGTCTAGGTTTGTCATAGCTTTCCTGCCAAGAAACAGTCATCTTCTGATTTCATGGCTGCAGTCATCATCCACAATGATATTAGAGACCATGAAGAGGATATCTGTCACTGTGTCCACCTTTCCCTCTTCTATTTGGCATGAAGTGATGGGACCAGATACCATGATTTTAGTTTTTTTTAATATTTAGTTTTAAGCCAGCTCTTTCAGTCTCCTCTTTTACCCTAAGAGGGTCTTTAGTTCCTCTTCACTTTCTGCCATTAGAGTGATATCATCCGCATATCTGAGGTTGCTAATATTTCTCCCAGCAATCTTGATGACAGCTTGTAACACAGCCAGCCCAGTATTTCTCATGATAGGCTTTGCATATAAGTTAAATAAACAGAATAACAATAAACAGCCTTGTCAAACTCCTTTCTCAATCCTGAACCAATCAGTTGTTCCATACAGGGTTCCAACTGTTGCTTCTTGTTCAGCATACAGGTTTCTCAAGAGACAGGTAAGATGGTCTAGTATTCTCATCTCTTTAAGAGTTTTCCACAGTTTCCTGTGATCAACACAGTCAAAGGTTTTAGCATAGTCAATGAAACAGAGGTAGATGTTTTTCTGGAATTCCCTTGCTTTCTCTATGTTCCATGGAATGTTGGCAATTTGATCTCTGGTTCCTCTGCCTTTTTTAAACCCAGCTTGGACAGCTGGAAGTTCTCAATTCATGTAATACTGAAGCTTAGCATGCAGGATTTTGAGCATAACCTTATTCGCATGGGAGATGACTGCAATTGTCTGGTGGCTTGAACATTCTTTAGTACTGTCCTTCCTGGAAATTGGAAAGTGGATTGACCTTTTCTAGTCCTGTCGCTACTGCTGGGTTTTCAAAATTTGCTGACATATTGAGTGTTGCACTTTAATAACATAATCTTTTAAGATTTTAAATAATTCTGCTGGAATTTTATCACATTCACTAGCTTTATTGACAGCAGTGCTTCCTAAGGACCACTTGACTTCACACTCCAGAATGTCTGGCTCTGGGTGAGTGACCACACCATCGAGGGTATCTGAGTCATTAAGATCTTTTTTGTACAGTTCTTCTGTGTATTCTTATTCTTTTCATCTCTTCTTCGTTTCTTCTGCTTCTATTATATCTTTATCATTTCTGTCCTTTATTATGTCTATCTTCGGATGAAATGTTCCTTTGCTATTTCCAATTTTGTTAGAGATCGCTAGTCTTTCCTCTTCTGTTGTTTCCCTCTATTTCTTTGCATTGTTCATTGAAGACGGTCTTCTTGTCTCTCCTTGCTAGTCTCTGGAACCCTGTGTTTAATTGGGTGTACCTTTCCATTTCTCCCTTGCTTTTCACTTCTCTTTTTTCTTTGGCTATTTGTAAAGCCTCCTCAGACAACCATTTTGGCTTCTTGATTTTCTCTTTCTTTGGAATGGTTTTGTTCACTGTCTCCTGTACAGTATTATAGACCTCTGTCCATAGTTCTTCAAACACTCTGTTTACTAGATCTAATCCATTGAATCTATTCATCACCTCCACTGTATACTCATAGGGGATTTGATTAAGTCATTCCTGGCTGGCCTAGTGGTTTTGCATGCTTTCTTTAGTTTAAGCCTAACTTTTGCCATGAGAAGCTGATGATCTGAGCCCCAGTAAGCTCTAGGTCTTGCTCTTGCTGACTGTATATAGCTTCTTTATCTTCAGCTACAAATAATGTAATAAATCTGATTTCAGTATTAACCACCTGGTGATGTCCATGTTAAAGTCATCTTTTGTGTTGTTAAAAAAGGGTGTTTGCCATGACCAGTGTGTTCTCTTGGCAGAATTCTGTTAGCTATCGCCCTGCTTCATTTTGTACCCGAAGGCCAAACTTGCCAGTTACTCCAGGTATCTGTTGACTTCCTACTTTTACATTCCAATCCCCTATCATGAATAGGACATCTTTTTTTGGTGTTAGTTCTTGGAAGTCTTCTAGGTCTTCATAGAACTGATCAACTTCAGCTTCATTGGCATTGATAGTTGGGGCATAGACTTGAATTTCTGTGATGTTGAATGGTTTGCCTTGGAAATGAGCTGAGATTATTCTATTGCTTTTGAGTTTATACCCAACTACTGCATTTTGGACTCTTTTGTTCATTATGAGGGCTACTCCATTTCTTCTATGGGATTCTTGCCCGTTGTATAAAAAGGCAAAAAGATATGACACTGAAAGATGAGTCCCCAGGTCAAAGGGTGTCCAATATGCTACTGGGGAAGAGTGGAGGATATAACTACTAATAACTCCAAAAAGAATGAAGTGGCTGGGTCAAAGTGGAAATGGCGCTCAGTTGTGGATGTGTCTGGTGATGAAAGTAAAATCCAATGCTGTAAAGAACAGTATTGCATAGGAATCTGGAATGTTAGGTCCATGAATCAAGGTAAATTGGACGTGGTCAAACAGGAGATGGCAAAAGTAAACTTTGACATCTTAGGAATCAGTGAACTAAAATGGACGGGAATGGGTGAATTTAATTCAGAATTACCATATGATTCAGCAATCCCACTCCTGAGCATATATCCCAACAAAACTCTAATCCAGAAAGATACATGTACACCTATGTTCATAGCAGCACCGTTTACAAAAGCCAAGACATGGAAACAAACTAAATTGTCCATTGACATATGAATGGATACGGAAGATGTGCTACAGACATGCAATAGAATACTGCTCAGCTATAAGAAAATGACAAAATAATGCCATTTGTAGAAACAAGGATGCAACTGGAGATTATCATACTAAGTGAAATAAGTCAGAAAGAAAGAGAAATACCATATGATATCACTTATATGTGGAATTTAAAATACGACACAAATGAACTTATCTGTCAAATGGAAACAGACTTAGAGAATAGAGACCAGACTGTTGGTTGCCAAGGGTGAGGGGACTGGGGGAAAGATGAGTGTGAGCTTGTGGTTAGCAGATGTAAGCTATTATAAAGGGAATGGATAAACAACAGAATCAGGAGCACAAAGAACTGTATTCCCTATCTAAACCAAACAGAATATATATAAAAAGCAAAAGTGAAAGTCGCTCAGTCGTTTCTGACTATGTAGCCCACCAGGCTCCTCTGTCCATGGAATTCTCTAGGCAAGGATACTGGAGTGCGTTGCCATGCCCCCTCCAGAGGATCTTCCTGACCCAGGGATTGAACCCACGTCTCTTACATCTCCTGCATTGTTAGACAGGTTCTTTACTACTAGCACCAAATTTAACTATGAAAGAAAGTGAAAGTGAAAGTCGCTCAGTTATGTACAACTCTTTGAGACCCCACGGACTGTATAGTTCATGGAATTCTCCAGGCCAGAATATTGGAGTGGGTAGCCTTTCCCTTCTCCTGGGGATCTTCCCAACCCAGGGATTGAACCTAGGTCTCCGGCATTGCAGGCGGATTCTTTACCAGCTGAGTCACAAGGGAAGCCCAGTTAACTAAGGGAAGTAAAATTAACTACACTTCAGTAAAAATGTTTTATACTTAGACAAAAAAATAGTATTGTCCAGTGTACCATTTTAAGTCCCTTATTTCTTTTACTATATATAGTTTGAGTTTATTTTCTTAGTGGTTACCCTGGGAGTTACCATTAACATCATAATTTATAACAACTTTGTTTGGAATTGTTCAGTCACTAAGTTGTGTCTGACTCTTTGAGATCTCATCAGCTGCAGCATGCCAGGTGCTTCTGTCCTTCACTGTCTCCTGGGGTTTGCTCAAACTCATCATTGCATCAATGATGGTATCTAACCATCTCATCCAATGCCACCCACACCTCCTCTTGCCCTCAGTCTTTCGCAGCATCAGGGTCTTTCCCAATGAGTCAACTCTTCACATCAGGTGGCCAAAATATTGGAGCTTCAGCTTTACCATCAGTCCTTCCAAAGAATATTCAGGACTGATTTCTTTTAGGATTGACTGGTTTGATCTCCTTGCAGTCCAAGGGACTCTCAGGGGTCTTCTCCAGCACCATGGTTTGAAAGAATCGATTCTTCCACACTCTGCCTTCTTTATGGCCCAACTTTCACATCCATACATGACTACCGGAAAAAACCATAGCTTTGACCTTTGTCAGCAAAGTGATGTCTCTGCTTTTTAATATGCTGTCTAGCTTTGTCATAGATTTTCTGCCAAGGAGCAAGTGTCTTTTAATTTCATGGCTGCAATCACCATCCATAGTGATTTTGGAGCCCAAGAAAATAAAATCTGTCACTGTTTCCATTATTTCCCCATCTATTTGCCATGAAGTGATGGGACCAAATGCCATGATCTTAGTTTATTGAATGTTGTTGAGTTTCAAGCCAGCTTTTTCACTCTCCTCTTTTACCCTCATCAAGAGGCTCTTTCAGTCAGTCAGTCAGTTCAGTCACTCAGTCATGTCTGACTCTTTGTGACCCCATGGACTGCAGCACGCCAGGCTTCCTTGTACATCACCAACTCCCAGAGTTTACTCAAAGTCATGTCCATTGAGTCAGTGATGCCATTCAACCATGCCATCATCCTCTGTTGTCTCCTTCTCCTCCTGCTTTCAACCTTTCCCAGGATCAGGGTCTTTTCAAATGAGTCAATTCTTTGCATTAGGTGGCCAAAGTATTGGAGTTTCCCCTTCAGCATCAGTCCTTCCAATGAATATTCAGAGTTGATTTCCTTAAGATTGATAGGTTTGATCTCCTTTCAGTCCAAGGGACTCTCAAGAGTCTTCTTCAACACCACAGTTCAAAAGCATCAGTTCTTCAGGGCTCAGCTTTCTTTACGGTACAACTCTCACATACATACATGACTACTGGAAAATCCACAGCTTTGACAAGATGGACCTTTGTTGGCAAAGCAATGTCTCTGCTTTTTAGTAGAGGCTCTTTAGTTCTTCCTTGATTTCTGCCATTAGGTGGTATATCTGAGGTTGTTAATATTTCTCCCAGCAATCTTGAGTCCAACTTCTGTTCATCTAGCCTGGCATTTTGCATGATGCATATAAGTTAAATAAGCAGGGGTAACAATATACAGCCTTGATGTATTCCTTTCCCTATTTTGAACCAGTTTCATATCCAGTTCTGCTGCTTCTTGGCTTGCATACAGGTTTCTCAGGAGAAAGGTAAGGTGGTCTGGTATTCCCATCTCTTTAAAAATTTTCCATAGTTTGTTGTGATCCACACAGTCACAGGCTTTAGTGTAGTCAATGAAGAAGATATTTTTCTTGAATTCCCTTTCTTTTTCTGTGATTCAGTGAATGTTTGCAATTTGATCTTTAGTTCCTCTGCCTTTTCTAAATCCAGCTTGTACGTATGGAAGTTCTCAGTTCACATATTGTTGAGGATAGCCTTACTAGCATGGGCAATGAATGTAATTGTCTGATAATTTGAACATTCTTTTTCCTTGCCCTTCTTTGGGATTGGAGTGAAAACTGACCTTTTCCAGTTCTGTGGCCACTGCTGAATTTTCCAAATTTGCTGGCATATTGAGTCCAGTGCTTTAACTGCATCATATCTTAGGATTTGAAATAGTTCAGCTGGTATCCCATCACCTTCACTAGCTTTGTTGGTAGTGATACTTAGGCCCACTTGACTTCATACTCCAGGATGTCTGGCTCTAGGTGAGGGACTGCACTATCATGGTTATCTGAGTCATTAAGATCTTTTTTGTATAGTTCTCTGTATTCTTGCCACCTCTTCTTAATTTCTTCTGTGTCTGTTAGGTCCTTACTCTTTCTGCCCTAATTGTGCCCATCTTTGCATGAAATGTTTCCTTGGTGTCTTGAATTTTCTTGAAGACATCTCTAGTCTTTCCCATTCTATTATATTCCTCTATTTCTTTCCACTGTTCACTTAAAAAGGCTTTCTTGTCTTTTCTTGAGTTTCTCTGAAACTCTGCATTGAGATGGGTATTTCCTGCCCTTTGTCCTTTGCCTTTTGCTTCTCATCTTTTCTCAGCTATTTGTAAGGCCTCCTCAGACAACCACTTTGCCTTCTTGCATTTCTGTTATTCTAGTTTGGAATAATACCAACTTAATATTAAAAGTATACAAAAACTTTGCTCATGCATAGCTCATTTCACTCTTCCTTTCTTTATGCTCTAATTGTCACAAATTACACCTCTATACATTATGCACCTATCAACCCAGACTTAAAATTATTGTTTTATGCAATTGCCTGTTGAATTATATAGGAGAAGAAAGTTACAAACAAAAACAATCAAATTATATTGTAAGACAACAATATAAGACTGACTAAGACGAGTCAGTGTAGGCTACTGTAACAAAATGACCTAGACTGAGTGGCTTAAATAACATTTATTTCTCATAGTTCTTCAGACTGGGAAGTCCATGTGAGGGTGCCGGGATGGTTGACTTTTGGTGGGGAACCTCTTTCTGGCTTGCAGATGGGCACTTTCTAACTGTACCCTCAACAGGGTGAAGAGATCGCCTGTCTCTTCTTTTTGGTAAAAGGACATTAATCCCATCACAAAGGCCTCACACTCATGACCTAAACTAAAGCTAATTACCTCCAAAAGCCCCATCTCCAATTATGATTCCACCCCACTGGGGATTAGGGCTTTACATATGAATGCTGGGTGGATTGTTGTTCTTTTGTCACTAACTTGTGTCTGACTCTTTACAACCCCATGGACTGTAGCCCGCCAGGCTCCTCTGTCCATGGGATTTCCCAGGCAAGAGTACTGGAGTGGGTTGCCGTTTCCTTATCCAGGGGATCTTCCTGACCCAGGGTTCGAACCCGTAATCTACAGCATTACAGGTAGATTCTTTACCACTGAACCAAGCAAACAAATTTTCATTTCATAGCAACTGTCTTCTATATTTCCCTATGTAGTTACCTTTAAAAATGCTCTTACTTCTTCATGTGGATTCACATTTCTTTGCCATGTGCCTCTTTTGCTCTCTTGTTGATTTCTCTTCACTAATTCATCTTCTTTATCCACAACTTCAGGCTTCGCTTTTTTCATCCTGTTGGCCTCTAAGTTCTTTACTTCCTACCTGTGCAACCACTGACCTCTGCTGCCTTCCAAGGCTGCCTTCTCTCCCTGCCCTCATCCCAGGTGCAATGTGTAGACATTCTACTTCCCAAGCTGTAGGAACATAACCCCCTTGAGGGAAAATTGACTTACAAATACAATATTTACCAGGTTGTCTCTAGAAGGCTGTACTATGCCAGCCAATTTCACATAGTTCGTAACCATTAAATAAAGCATTTGTCCCCTTGAGTGGATATTAGGCTCCAGCAGGGATGCTGTGAAACACAGGGTAGGCTTAGTAAAGGGTTTCTGGTAGGAGCAGACCACCAGAGCTGGCCATTAGCACCACATTATTCAAGGCCATTGTTAAAGAACTAATTAATTGTGAGTTAGAGTTTGAGCCATGCATAACTTATTCATGGCATGGTGTCACCATTAATCGTGTTCCAGAGTGCTGAGAAAAGACTAAAATGAGCTAAAAGTCGAAGGTTTAAGGTTTCTTGAAACAAAGCTCATTTAATAATATTCATGAGTGGATGACGTATTGTGGTAACCAGTCCTTGGTATTAGTCCAATTCCATCGGTGATCCCAGGGGCTAGATAGCTGCCCAGATGCTGAGTTTTCTTGAAAATAGTGATTAGTATTCAGCATGAGTCTGGGGAGAAACCATACACAGCACATCTTGTATTTTCAAAGCTCTAAATGGAGACCAAATGAGAAGGAGAGGTTTAAGATTTCCACATAAAATCCAAAAGTTGTATTAGGCTGGAGAGATGGGCCAGATTTCCTTGCAGTTTGAGACTTAATTCCTCAGAGCCCAAAAGGACCGGAAACTGGCGTGGCAAAACACAAAGCAAGCTTGGAGTTGCATATACTGCTGAGGCGCTTTTTAATGCTACTTGTCCAGCTACTGTTATTATCTCGAACAATAAGGCTGGCTACCATTTATTTGGATCTACTGTGTACCAGACTCTGTCTTAGGCTTTTGACCCTACTGTACCAGGCTTTTGTAGACATCAGCATATACAGTTTAATTTCAAAGCAATCTTTCATGGTAGGTTGTGTTCATTTCAGTTCAGTTGCTCAGTCGTGTCTGACTCTTGGTGACCCTATGGATTGCATTAGGTTGTATTTTCCCCATTTTAAGATGAGAAGACCACGCACCTCACATATCTGTGGTATCGAGCACACAAAAATTCCAAGGGTGGAGTGATCATGAGTCATCTTATTGATGCCTCTTCTTGTTCCTGTAAATCCACTCTGTGAGGCTGATTCTTCTCCTGACCCTGGATGAAAATTTTGGCCCATGAATTTTCTGATCTCTTCTAGGTAATAAAAGCAGTTCTCCGGTCACTTTCTTAAGTCAATTTAAGGTGCAAAATATAGTCTCAATTCAGTAATAAAAATATCTAGTTCCACTTAATAATCCAAACTCTGAACTTATTTAAAGTTGAAATGATTCCTTCTCCGGTGGCTTTGGCTGCAAATCTGCTTAGGTCCATGATAAATCTCTGAGCTTTCCCCACCTGGGCCTTATTCTTCTTCTGTGGGAATGGGGAGGATGGAGAGGAAAGGGAAGCAGAAAAGTTCCCACTGATGCAGCTATGGGGCTGAAGCATCCTTTGAGCCTTGACCTTTCTCCTAGAGCACATTCACAGGTTGTTTGGAGATATGCATACACACATCACTCCATCATCTGCTGGGATATTTCACCTACATCCTGCTGTGGGGGAGACCTACCTTTTTCCCTTGTGGCTCACTTTTTTTCTTCAGTTCCTGGGATGTTGACAGGCCACAGTTGGACCCTTGTTGTGGTCCCGTCAAACCACACAGTCTTCTTGGACAGAACCCATGGCCCCTACCCTGGCCCTGTTTCATATAAAGCCCACACATTCTGACACACTCTAGAAATTCAGGCTGATCCTACTGCAGCTACCTCTCATTTGCTCGGCCATCAAAACAGCTAGGCAGCCTGCTATGAACTGAACTCTGTTCCCCTGCCCCATTCATATGTTGAAGTCCTAAGCCCCAGTATGACTGTTTTCAGAGATGAGGCCTACAAGGAGGTAATTAAGGATACTAGTAAAGTAATGCTCAAAATTCTCCAAGCTAGGCTGCAACAGTACGTGAACTGTAAAATTCCAGATGTTCAAGCTGGTTTTAGAAAAGGCAGAGGAACCAGAGATCAAACTGTCAACATCTGTTGGATTATTGAAAAAGCAAGAGAGTTCCAGAAAAACATCTATTTCTGCTTTATTGACTATGCCAAGGCCTTTGACTGTATGGATCACCACAAACTGTGGAAATTTCTGAAAAAGATGGGAATACCAGATCTGACCTGCCTCTTGAGAAATCTATATGCAGGTCAGGAAACAACAGTTAGAACTGGACATGGAGCAACAGACTGGTTCCAAATAGGAAAAGGAGTATGTCAAGGCTGTATATTGTCACCATGCTTATTTAACTTATATGCAGAGTACATCATGTGAAATGCTGGGCTGGATGAAGCACAAGCTGGAATCAAGATTGCTGGGAGAAATACCAATATCCTCACATATGCAGGTGACACCACCCTTATGGCAGAAAGTGAAGAAGAACTAAAGAGCCTCTTGATGAAAGTGAAAGAGAAGAGTGAAAAAGTTGGCTTAAAACTTAACATTCAGAAAACTAAGATCATGGCATCTGGTCCCATCATTTCATGGCAAATAGATGGGAAAACAGTGGAAACAGTGAAAGACTTTATTTTTGGGGGCTCCAAAATCACAGCAGATGGCGAATGAAATTAAAAGACACTTCCTCCTTGGAAGGAAAGTTATGACCAACCTAGACAGCACATTAAAAAGCAGAGACATTACTTTGCCAACAAAGGTCCATTTAGTCAAGGCTATGGTTTTTCCAGTAGCCATCTATGGGTATGAGAGTTGGACTATAAAGAAAGCTGAGCACCGAAGAATTGCTTTTGAACTGTGGTGTTGGAGAAGACTCTTGAGAGTCCCTTGGACTGCAAGGAGATCCAATCAGTCCATCCTAAAGGAAATCAGCCCTGAATATTCACTGGAAGGACTGTTGTTGAAGCTGAAACTCCAATACTTTGGCCACCTGATGTGAAGAACTGACTCACTGGAAAAGACCCTGAGGCTGGAAAAGATTGAAGGCAGAGGGAGAAGGGGATGACAGAGGATGAGATGGTTGGATGGCATCACTGACTCAATGGACATGAGTTTGAGTAAACTCTGGGAGTTGGTGATGGACAGGGAGGCCTGGTGTGCTGCAGTTCATTGGGTCGCAAAGAGTCAGACATGACTGAGCAACTGAACTGAACTGAAGGAGGTCTTAAGGTGGTGCCCTGCTCTAATAGGATTAGTGTCATTATAAGACAAGAGACCAGAACACTTATTAACACCCTCCCTCCATCTCTCTTTCCCTCTTCTTTCCTTCTTTTTTTGTCTCACAACATACCAACAACCCTCTCCAATGAAATCCTTTAGTTGTTAGTGCTTTCAGATATAAGTGAGTTAGTGGTTTAAGAGACATGTTTTGACTCTTGGTTTGACAGCTTTGGCCAGGCATTTGATCTTTCTAGTGACACAAATTCCCACTGTAACGCTGTATTATAAATAGCCATAAGAAGCTAGACCTGTGTCTTGAATCCAGATCTCTTTAAGATGCAATCTTTCCACAATTATATTGCACTGATCCCTGAAATGGTAAGCTTTCAGACCACAAGCTCATAAGGCAGGACTGTGCCTGTCATATTTCTTTTTGACTCCTGACGCACTTGGCACAGAGCCTACACTATTGTTTAGGTGATGTCAGCTAGCACAGTGCCTGGCACACAACAAATACTCAATGAATATTTGTTAAAGTTGTTGAATGGATCTGGGCAGCCAGCTCGCCAGGACCAGAATGAGGGACTGGGAATCACATAAAGATGCCAGAGCCTTCTGGAGGGTCCATGGAGGTGTTTGTGAAGGGAATCTCCATGGGACACAGCTGGGAAAAGTTACCACCTGCACACTTACTGCAAGGCTAGACGGGCCCAGAGCCACCTGGGTCCAGCTCACCCCTCTCTCTGCCTTTTCCCAGGCATCCATGAGCCATTTCTTCTAGGAGAAAATCTCAAAGGACAGAAGCACACTGCTGTGCACACCCTAGTGTGCTGTATGACCTTGGCAAAAATCTGTACTCTCTAAACAAGCCGGGGAGTGGGAGTCTGCTAGCTAATGCTTTGCACATGTATGTTGCAAGGAATAATGAGACAGGCTCCATGAACCGTATTTTGTCCTTGAGGGACAAACAGTTCAAACTCTTTATTTTAGGAGAATGGCTTAACCAACTCTTCTCGCTCAGCCCAGAAACACCCCCGGCAATCCTGGCATGGGCTCTCAGAAGCAATGAAGCCTAATTAGGTGTCCTTTCCTGCCTGGAAACGAGCTAGCCAGCTCCATGCAGATGGCAAAATGCTGTTGATCAGGCATTCAGGGTCCCCTGTGTCTGACCACAACCACCTCTTGTCTGCATTCACTTATTGAGAAGTCTTTATTGAGCCATTAATCTTCATCAGGCTCAGTGGGCTTGTGATGCAGGACTAGGAACATACTGGTCTTTGCATCTCTGGGTTCAACTCCCATTATGCCCACAACACTACAGCCTGAGTTCCAGCAACTTTCCACCCAATTCTGTTCCCCTGCACAGCCCGTCCCTCCTGCCCAGAATGCCCCTTCCTCTCCTCTGCCTGCCAAATCCTTGCTTTCCTTCAGTGTCCTCTCTGTGAGGTTTCGCACGTATTCCATGAAGCAGAGTGAATCACTCTGTGTTGATGTTTTGTGAGAGCTAACGATAAGAGTACCTCCCTGACTGGGGCATTTCTGCTGTGAAGGTGACTGCGTCCCCTCTGTCTGTACAGTGATGTCCATCTGTAGAGTGATGGACACCCCTCACTCTCATTACTCTTCATTTGGGTGATGAAGAGAGTAATGTCTCTTCATTACTCAAAGTCAATAGGACTTCATTTTGAGATTCTTTCACCCCAAAAGCTGTCTCCAGACCTAGATTCCACAGCCAGAATTCCTTCAGGCCTCTGGGGGGTGGTTTTGAATTCTGATAAGGTAACATGCATTGTGGCTTAGAGGAACCTGGTCCAGGGTAGGAGACAGGAGGTCCAAAAGGCCAGGAAATGAGATAGAGTAAATAGTTTGGTGTTTGATTTCCTAGTGTTTTTCTAAGGGTAGCCACCAAAAGCCAGGTGCATTTCTCACCCTGGAAGGAAGTGTAGGCCACGGGTCAGCTGAGGGCAGGCTGGCTAAGCATGGCAGGGAAGGAGATGCCATTGACCACTTGTTTGGACACAAGCCTTTGACCTTTCTGCTTCCCTTCCGTGGCACGTAGGCCCACGAGTGTCCACCTGTGGGTGCCGTCTGCATCCTCCTGAGAGTCAGGACCATTTTCCTCTTCTCGTCCTGCTGTAAAATACAGTGTACTCCTAGAATACACGAAGTACAGCAAGACTGACTGACCAGGAGATGATTACAGGTGACAAGTGTTTGTGACTCACAGTTCCCAGGAGAGGGGAGCAGGCCACGCCACTCAGGGCCACACAGGAAGCCCTGGGGCCCGTCAGGAGTCAGAAAGTGTGGGGGGCAGATATGGGGAAAGGTTTTTTTCTTTTTTTGGCAAAAGCCTTTATTGAGGTTTCTACAGGAAGAAACAGGCAAGGCAGGGTAAACTGCCTTAGGATTGTCTGGTTAAAATGGTTTCAACTGCGGAGGGGTCTAAGGGCTGTGCTGTGCTTAGTCGGTCAGTCGTGTCCGACTCTTTGCGACCTCATGGGCTGTAGCCCGCCAGGCTCCTCTGTCCATGGGGATTCTCCAGGCAAGAGTACTGGCGTGGGCTGCCATGCCCTCCTCCAGGGGATCTTCCCAACGCGGGGATTGAGTCTAGATCTCCTGCACTGCAGGCAGATTCGTCACCGTCTGAGCCACCAGGGGAGTAAGGGCTGTCCCTCGTTATCCAGCACCTGACCCTGGGCTGCTCGGACAGGTGGAGAGTGGCCCAGAGTGTGAGAGCCTGACGGAGGAGGTGGTTGGGGGTGTGGGCGGTGGACTGGTTGGTTTTCATGTGAGAAACACACTGTCAGACTAGTCTAGGAATTGACTAGCCTTGGGAGGGGCATTCCCTTCAAGGTCAGCAAGACCCCAGATGTCAAAGCACCAGAAAACAGCAAAGACACAGACGATGCACGTCTCACCCAGAAGCACACGGCTCTCTGGCCTTTGCGGGTGTGCACCCCAGCCCTGGTGGCCTGGACATCCTTCACAGACAGGCACAGCCCTCATGTCACTCCCCAGCTGTGCCTTGAGTTGGGGACCTGGGACCACACCCCAACAATGCCCAGCACCTGCTAGGCCGTGACCTTTGAGAGACTCTTTGAGAAGGGGGAGGTCGGGGGGCCCTGAGGGCCATGAGGAGGATCTGTCGGGAGAAGGACACAGGGCAGGGACAGAGGGAGGGGGCGGCATTCAAGGGCTCAGGTGAGAAGTGGTGCTCCTGCCTGGAATTACTGTGCCATATGAAAGAGACCCACTTAGGTGAAGGTAAAAATAGATAACATGAGATTCTTAGGAGCCAGCGTAATTCGAAGAATCGTACCTTGAGTTTCCTAGAAGACTGTGCTGAGAAGAGTGATGTGGCATTGCTGGGCCCCACCCCACAGCCAGGGGCTGGGCAGAAGAGTTGTCCAGACAGGCCAGAAGAGAAGGAAATAGAGTAGGATCTGCAAGAGAACAAGTTTCACTAGTTTTGTTAACTATCTTTAACCCTGTCACAATCTGTGGACTTAAATATTTACAAACTAAAAGTTGAGAGCCATGCCTGATTTGGTGGGAGTTTTTAGGACTTCAGGCCTGGGAGACAAGATCTCCGGTAACCCTGAGAGAACTGCTTCTAGGAGGAGGAGGAGGATAAAGGTTATTCAGAGGTTTTGCAACAAAGGGCAGGTAGTCTGAACATCAAAAGATTATTGTTCATTAAAGAAAACCAGATATCCCAAGTTAAGGAATTTAGCACTATTTTATGAATGGGAAGATGCAAGAGCCTGGGCTCACTGAAATCATTCCTTTGATATGCACCTCAGCTGTCTGGGGCCAGTACACTCTTTTCATATCTTGAACTTCCTTTCCTTGGGGCTCACCTTTCGGAGTGGCTGCAGTCTGATGGCGGCTAGATGGCAGGCATTCTTTCCTTTCTGAGTTCCCTCAGGGCTCACAAGCTCACCATCAATGGTGGCTGCAATTTCTGGTGACTGTGACATCTTTGTTAACTGATAAGGCAGGAAATATTCCATTTCTCACATATCAAAGAACTACAGGAAGTTGCCTCCACTGGAGTGTGCAAGGACAAGTTGTTATTGGGGCAGAAACCTGTAATCTATAGAGCCAACCTCAGACTGGTGACCCTCATACTCCAGGCTCAGACACACCTCCCACTGTGTCATTGAGAACAGGACAGGGGAAAGGGGGCACCATGGCGGACCCAGGGGCCTAGAGGGCCCAAGTGTTTTAGCCAGTGGCAGTGACCAGAGACCCGCCTGGCAGAGACGGGCCCAGTGCCTCCCTGAGCGCTGAGCTCACAGAGCCACAGTGACAGATGCTGCAAGGACTGTGCTCTCTTGTGGAGTGTCTCCTCTGCCGGTGGGTTCTTGCCCACACAGTGTTCTGCTGGGCCTGAGGCTGAGCCTGGGGAGGCCCAGGTCCTGCCTATGAAAGCTCTCGGCCTCACAGGGAGACAAGTGACCACTGGATCAAATGCTGGGATCTGAGTCAGAGAGGCCAAAGCACATCAAAGGGCACAGGGAGAGGCAGTTGAGGTTGAGGGTACAGTTGTGGAAAGGCTAGAGATTTTAGAGCACTTAGAGCAGGGCTAGCAAATATTTTCTGCAGAGCTGTATGTTGTGCATTTTAGGTTTTGCAGACTGTACAGTCCTCCTCCTGGGCTCCTCCTGTCTTTGCTGTGTACAAGCAGTCGTATGAGACAGACTAAGAGGTATACATGGCTTATTCCAAGTAAACTTTCTTTATAATGACAGCTGGTGGGCCATAATGGGGCTTCTCTAGTGGCTCAGACAGTAAACAATCTGCCTACAAAGTGGGAGACCTGGGTTCAATCCCTGTGTCGGGAAGATCGCCTGGAGGAGGAAATGGCAACCCATTCCAGTATTCTTGCCTGGAGAACCCCATGGACAGAGGAGCCTAGCGAGCTATAGTCCATGGGGTCACTTTCACTTTAGGAGCCCTGGTAGCTCTGATGGTAAAGAAAGTGCCTGCAGGCAGACTCCTGGCTTGGAGATTTGGGGGCTCACAGGTAGGCCTGGGCAGTGTGCAAGAGGGGGGACAGAGGGGCTGGTGAGCCAGGGGTGAGCTTTGAGCAGGGAAGCAGTAAAGAGAAGCCTTATTAGATCGCAGCCTTCCAAAGGTCACTTTAGCATTGGTGTGGTGGCCGGTGGCTGCTGCAATGGGCCTGAAGCAGAAAAGTGCCCTTGAGGTTGGGGAAGAGGGACAGACAGAAGAGAGTTTTAAAGACAGAAAGTGACAGTCTTGGCTGATTCTCAGGTTTCTGGCTTTTGTATAAATGGATGGATCATGGGGCCACAAACATGAAGATGGAACCTGTCAACTACGGGAGACTCTGGAGAAGGACAGTGCTGGCTTCCCACTGTGTGTCCCAGGGGACCCTACTGGGGGACCGAAGAGCAGCAAAGTGACATGGCTGTTCTCAGCCCTTTGGAGATAGGGTTCCATTCCCTAGGGGCATCTGCTGTCAGGGGACATTTGTTCCTTCTCTCTTGGGTTGCTTTTAAGATTTCCTCTTTATTCTTTTGTTTTTTAACCTATCTTATAAAAAATTTATTTATTTTTAATAGAATAATTGCTTTACAATATTGTGTTGGTTTCTGCCATACATCAACATGAATCAGCCATCGGTATACATATGCCACCTTCCTCTTGAACCTCCTTCCTACCTCTGACCCCCTCCCACCCCTCTAGCTTGTCAGAGAGCTCCAATTTGAATTCCCTGAGTCATACAGGAAATTAACACTGGCTATATATTTTACATATGGTAGTGTATATGTTTCCATGCTACTCTTTACATTCATCCTACCCTCGCCTTCCCACCTGTCCCATATCCATAACTGTCCTCTATGTCTGCATCTCCACTGCTGTCCTGCAAATAGTTTCATCAGTAACATCTTTCTAGATTCCATATATGTATGTTAATATACAATATTTGCTTTTCTCTTTCTGACTTACTTCACTCTGTATAATAGGATCTACGTTCACCCACCTCATTAGCATGACTCAAATGCATTCCTTTTTATGACTAATATTCCATTGTATATATGTACCACAGCTTCTTTATCCATTCATGTGCTGATGGACATCTCGGTTGCTGCCATGTCCTTGTTGTTCAGTCACTTGTCATGTCTGACTCTTTGTGGCACCATGGACCATGGACTGCAGCCAGTCAGCTTCCCTGTCCATCACCAACTCCCAGAGCTTGCTCAAACTCATGTCCATTGAGTTGGTGATGCCATCCAACCATCTCCTTCCCCTTCTCCTCCTGCCTTCAATCTTTCCCAGCATCAGATTCTTTTCAAATGAGTTGGCTCTTCACATGAGGTGGCCAAAGTATTGGAGCTTCAGTCTCAGCATCAGTCCACGTCCTAGCTATTGTGAATAGTGCTGCAATGAACCTTGGGGTACATGTGTCTTTTTCAGTTACGGTTTTCTCAGGGTATATGCCCAGTAGTGGGTCATATGGTGGCTTTATTTCTATGTTTTTAAGGAATCTCCATACTGTCTTAAATAGTGGCTGTATCAGTTTACATTCCCACCAACAGTGCAAGAGGTTTACCTTTCTTCCACACCCTCTCCAGCACTTATTGGTTGTAGATTTTTTTTTTATATATAATGGCCATTCTGACTGGTGTGAGGTGATATCTCATTGTAGTTTAGATTTGCATTTCTCTAACAATGAGTAATGTTGAACATCTTTTCATGTGTTTATTAGCTATCTGTATGTCTTCTTTGGAAAAATGTCTGTCTAGGTCTTTTTCCCATTTATGATTGGGTTGTTTGTTTTGCTGGTATTGAGTTGCATGAGCTACTTGTATATTTTGGAAATTAATAATTTTTCAGTTGTTTCATTTGCTATTATTTTTTCCCATTCTGAGTACTGTCTTTTCACCTTGTTTATAGTTTCCTTTGCTGTACAAAAGCTTTTAAGTTTAATTAGGTCCCACTTGCTTATTTTTATTTTTATTTCCACTATTCTAGGAGGTATGTCACAGAGGCTCTTTCTGTCATTTATGTCATAGAGTGTTCTGCCTTTGTTTTCCTCTCAGAGTTTTATGGTTTCTGGTCTTGCATTAAATCTTTAATCCATTTTGAGTTTATCTTTGTGTATGGTGTTAGGAAGTATTCTAATGTCATTCTTTTATGTGTAACTGTCCAGTTTTCCCAGCACCACTTATTGAAGAGACTACCTTTTCCCCATTGTACATTCTTGCCTCCTTTGCCAAAGATAAGGTGTCCATAGGTATGTTGGTTTATCTCTAGGCTTTCTATCTTGTTCCATTGGTCTATATTTCTGTTTTTGTGCCAGTACCATATTGTCTTGATGACTTTAGCTTTGTAGTATAGTCTGAAGTCAGGAAGGTTGATTCCTTCAGCTTCATTCTTCTTTCTCAAGACTGCTTTGGCTATTTGGAGTCTTCTGTATTTCCATATGAATTGTGAAATTTTTTGTTCTAGTTTTGTGGAAAATGCCATTGGTAATTTGATAGGGATTGCATTGAATCTGTAGATTGCATTTGGTAGTATAGTCATTTTCACAATATTGATTTTCCAACCCAGGAACATCTTTCTGAAAGATTTCCTCTTCATTCTTGATTTTTGCAGTTTCACTGTGATTGTGAGGTATGGATTTCTTTCTATTGTTCACTATTTGTGATGCCTTTTGATATGAGGACTCATGTCTTTCTGCAATGCTTGTTCATTCTAAGCTGTTATCTCCTCCAATATGGTTCCTCTGCTAATTCTTCTGTTTGACTCTGGAGCCCCTGTTAGACAAAAAATGGGCACCTTTCAAGGTATATTGCTCTTTCTTAACTTTCAAAAATTTCATTTAAAAATTCCTTTGCTTCTCTATACTACCTCTGGGCTAAAATTCTTCAATCCTACCTTCCATTGATGAATCCTCTGTTTGATTCCTTTATCTCCAGAGTTTATCCAATGTTTTTAATTTTTCATTTTCATTTTTGACTTTGTCAGTTCTGAGTTTTCTTGTTTTCTTCTTTTCTATTTGATTTTACTACATGACTTACTGTTTCTTTAAAATGTATGTTACTCTTTGATTTACTGTTTGAAAACCCCCAAATAGCTGTGCAAAGGTCCAGCTTATATCTTCAATTGGCTGTGTGCAGACAGATATCCACCCATCACAGCCAAGGAGCTTGGTCTGCACGGATAAAACTACTCAGGACTGTTAAATGTGGTCTGACCCCTCAACATGCTGGGAAAGCCAGATGATGTCATCATGAAGTGACTTTGTGATGTCAGAAGCACAAATGCATTTGAGGGTGTTTATGAGGGAGGTATGCCAGTTTTGAGAGCTCCACTTTGCTGAGTTAGACTCATCTGAAAGATAGTGGATCTGATTTCTTCTTGGGGCAAAGTTTGTTTTTCCTGAATTTAGAGCCAACAGTCCTATTACTTTTGAACCGACTTAAATATTTTTCCACATTTGGGCAGAGCCACTGTTTGCCAAAAGAAGGTACAACTTCATATTGTTGTGATTCTCTGAGGACAGGGGATTGTGCATCATTTACCTCTCCCTTCACCCTGCCTAGACCGCACTGCTCAATAAAAATTTAGTGGCTTATGTTGTAAAATGATGGTTTAACATATGAATCATGATATAAATACATTTTATATATCAGCAATTATATACATTCAGATGGGCATTGCAGTGGCCTTTGGAGCCTCTGTCCTGACTGAGTGGCATGGACACAGCAATGCTGCTGACTGAATCGCTCTCAGGCCACTGTGTAGGCCACAGTAGACTGCCTCCAGCTACCCTGGTCACAGTTCACATGCATGCATTATACATGTGTGTTTGTCCACTAGGTATATATAGAATAAAAACAATATATCATAATGTGTATGGATATCAGTTCAGTTCATTTCAGTTCATTCAGTCATGTCACTCTTTGCGACCCCATGAACCGCAGCATGCCAGGCATTCCTGTCCATCACCAACTCCCAGTGTTTACTCAAACCCATGTCCATCGAGTTGGTGATGCCATCCAGCCATCTCATCCTTTGTCAGCCCCTTCTCCTCCTGCCCCCAATCCTTCCCAGCATTAAGGTCTTTTCCAATGAGTCAACTCTTCGCATGAGGTGGCCAAAGTATTGGAGTTTCAGCTTCAACATCAGTCCTTCCAATGAACACTCAGGACTGATCTCCTTTAGGATGGACTGGTTGGATCTCCTTGCAGTCCAAGGGACTCTCAAGAGTCTTCTCCAACACCACAGCTCAAGAGCATCAATTCTTCGGCACTCAGCTTTCTTCACAGTCCAACTCTCACATCCATACATGACCACTGGAAAAACCATAGCTTTGACTAGACAGACCTTTGTCGGCAAAGTAATGTCTTTGCTTTTTAATATGATGTGCTCAGCATATAGGTTAAACAAACAGGGTGACAACAGACAGCCCGGTTGTACTCCTTTCTCAATCTTGAACCAATCAGTTGTTCCATACAGAGTTCCCTTTGCTGTATCCCAATTTAATAAAATGGCATTTGGCTTCCAGTGAGGTTTCCAAATCTTTCAGTATTTGATAGGTCAACAATTATAATTGTATGTTGACTTTGCAATATATTCTTTTAATGATGTGTTAATACATAGCAATTTTTGGACAGAACTTCCAGAAATGCTGTTTTATAACTATCAACTGACACCTTAAATCTAACCTTCATGGTGAGAAAACCAATGGCTGGAGATACATCATTAGCCAAAGGATTGCTGAAGGTGTGATTGGCACATATAGAGTTAAGCTAGAAGTGAGACCCCAGAGACCTCTAAAACTTCTACAGAGCAGTTAGTTTGCAAGGATCCTGGATGAGTGGTTTGGGAGTGAAATTTTAAAGGGTACTTGGTCGTCTAAAGGCTCGGTGGAAATTCAGTCCCTAGAGAAGTTTATCATTCCTTGGGCCCTCGATGGAAGTTCTTACAGGGACACAGAGTCAGAAGTAGAAAGTCATTTGAAATTGGAAAGAGTGGGGAAAATTCAGGCACTGGAAAGAGAAGGAAGAGGAAAGGAGAGATGGATATAGGAAGAATAAATAAATAAATGCCAGCCCAAGGAGGAGACAGAAAGTGAGATAGCATGGTGGAAAGCGTGAATAAGAGAGAGAGAAGGAGCAAGAGATCATGGAGGAAGCAGGAAGGAGCCTGCTGGAAGCTGGAAGGAGGCTCCCATTTCCCAAGCCTCACTTAAGCCGGCCTGCATGGCTGTGCGCATGCGCTCTGAGCATGGGGCCGCAGCACTGGGCAGGTCCCCGGGCGGCCCTGCTAGCCTGCTGGGCCTTCTCACTGCTCTGTCAGAAAGGGGTTTTTCTTTGGCTCGCCGGGCCTCTTATCTGCCAAGGGACCCTTTGATTCACTGGGTCATTTACATTCTTCTTAGAGTGGTATGGGTTCCTCAGACCTGAGTATTTGGTCTTTTCCAAGGGAAATCTCAGTGTTCTAAGAAATTCCAGGAGGAAACTTTCTAATCTCTTGGTCATTTTTGAATGTTATGCCCTGCCATGCTGAAGCTGCTCAGGATCTGAAAGCAGTTATTTTTCTGAGAAGGCTTCAGAGCCACGGGAATGCCAGTGTCATAGTGCAAGGGGCGGGGGCTGGGGAGCACGCGATAAGAGTGGTCCTGCTCATGGAGCCCCACAGGGAGCACTCCTGTCGCACAAGAACCCAGTCAGGTACGGAGATTGTCCTGGCTGAGTCCACAAACCTTCTTGTGTTAAACTTTTATTCCAGAAACACCAGATGGTGGCACCACAACAAGCTTTACAAAATCCTCAGCAAACCAGGGACTTTCTCTTCCTCCTGAGTCCGTCACTGTCCTCTTTGAAAGATGAAAACGAAAGAAAACAGCTTCTAGATCACCATGGAAACCACCTGAAAACACCTGTCTCGGTTGGCAAGGGGTGGTTGTACAAGGGGGAGAGTGTGAAAAACAGCCAACATCTTGTTCTCATTGACTTACAGCTAGTTGTCCAAATATTTGTATCATTTAAGCCACATGCAAAAGACTCATTGAATTCAGAGTGCACTTTTCTTGTCCAGTATAAACATCTTCTGGTACAGTCCTCAACGGATCTGAAAAGAAACAAGTCGTAACCAACAGAGAATAAGCACGCTCACTCGGGACATGCCTGTGCTGGGAACCAGGGGTCCAGCCATACACAAGAGGACCTGTTTTCTGGCTTGATGAAATTCACTTTCTAGATGGGAAAAAGGCATGATGTAAGTTTAAAAGTTTACAAAATAGTGATAGGTTAGGACAAGTATCGAGGAGGGAAGGAAGACGGCTGTTGGGCCAGGGGGCCCACCTGAGATAGAGTGCCGGGAGCAGCTGTCTGCTGAATGATATTTCAGCTGCAACACAAAGGGTGACGATGACCAGCCACGGGAAGGACTGCGGGCAGGCGGGGACGTTGCAAAGGGGGGGAAAGATACCTGCAAAGGCCCAGGGGTGGCGACGAGGGTAGAGGAGCCCGACAGAAAGGGGACTGTGGGCTGGTGTGTGTGTGTGTGGACGTGGGTGGGAGAGGAGGACAACAGGAGTCCCGATTACACTGGGCTTGAAATGAGAAGATTCCAGGGGCAAGTAGCTAGTGAAGGGTTTTAAGTGGGGAAGGCCAGGATTTATGTTTCTGAAGTCTTACTCTGACTAGGGTGTGAGAATGTGCTGGAGTCAGGTGGGAGGGAGGTCATCAGGAAGCTTTGGTGGGGTCCTGGGGTGAGGTCTGTGATAGTGGAAAGAGTCAGGCGGGAGGAAGGTCGTCAGGAAGCTTTGGTGGGGTCCCGGGGTGAGGTCTGTGATAGTGGAAAGAGTCAGGCGGGAGGAAGGTCATCAGGAAGCTTTGGTGGGGTCCCGGGGCAAGGTCTGTGATGTGTACACAGCGGTGGCAGCAAGACACAGGAGGCAGCAGACAGATCAGAGACTTAATCTGGAGACAGGACAAATGGCATTGTGGTTGTATTAACTGGGGATGGAAGCAAAACTGAGGAGACAAGGATGACTCTGAGGTGTTGATGGACAGTGTCTCATCCTACAGACAGTGTCTGACATCGAGATGGGGAAGCCTCCAGAGTAGGAAGACCATGTGAGAGGAAGGAGACTAGGAACTTGGTTTTGCAGCATCCAGGTCTGAGACCTGCAGTGGGCGCTGTGGTGTGCCATGCTGATGCCCCTTATGGACCACCTACACCCAGCTTCCAGCAGCATTGGCTGCCTCATAGCTGAGCCCATCCCGGCCTCACCCTTAACACAGGGGAACTGACCTTTGTGCAGTCCAAAGGCCTTACTTCAACTTTGGAGGACCATTCAACTTCAAGGTTCCCTGTGGGACCAGCTGAGCCCCTGTTAGGATCACAGTAGAGTTCCTCATCTCCCCGTGCCCAGCCCAGCTTCTCTCAGTCCATCATGTGCCCAGGGGCACCTGCCATGATACCCACACATCTCCACACATCTTAGTTCCCAAGAACCCCAACTAAGACAGTTGCAGGAATCAGAAATCCTAAGAATTTAAAATCCTATGGCATTTTAGAGCTTCATCACCTGCCAGCTATAAGGACGCCAGGCCCTTGGCATCTGAAAAGGGTCATGATTAAAACATTGAATGGCAGAGCAACATCTTGGTCACCTGAGAGAAACAGGGAAATAGACATTACTATGCAAAGAAATTCAATGACTATTGCTGAGCAGAATGGATGCGCTGGAGAAAGACAACAAAGATGCTGAGAATGATTAATCGTTAATTTACCTGCTGCACACAGGATTCAAGTTGACATTGCTGCTGGGGCCCAGAATGTTCTCCTGGTCCCCCTTTTAGAGTGAAGGGGGATGGGGTCATGCAATAAATGGAGTCCTGGTTTGAGTTTGGTTCACAGTGGGCCCAGTGGACCCTTGAGGTCACCCAGTGATCATTTTCTGTCCCTGAATATACACCTGGAAAGGATGAAACCTGGTCCTTGGCCTGTGGGAGACAGAACTGTTATGGGAGGACAGGTTATACTGTGAAACTGCCTCCCACTCTCCAGGCAAGATAGGAAGTCAACGACAATATTGTGACCTGGTGAGAAAGGAATATTTCAGTGAAACACTTAAAGACCTCGCCATATCCCCCTGTAAGTCAGTCTGGGGTTGGGTCCTTCACAGGACAGTGGACTACCACAATCGAAATCAAGAACGAGCCCCAAACTCACTGCTTTTCAGGTTAACAAGTTTCAGACACAAGACGTACACAAGACTGTTGAACTGGGGAGCATACTCTTTTCTGTCCTTTTGGAAAGGAGACCCAGTTCACATTCATGTGTGAGACACTAGGACCCACTTATGCTCAGGCTTCCCTGGGGCTATGTTAACTCTCCCACACTCTGACACAGTGCAGCTGCAAACTGGACTGTACCCACCTTCCACAGAATCCACGGTGACCCACTGTGCCCGTGACATTAAGGTAATCAGCCCAGGCAAAGGAGAAGAGGCCTTAGTACAGCATCTGCCCTCTAGAGAGTGTGAGATAAGCACCAGGGAGAATCAAGCAGACATTCATCAGTGAAGTTTTCAGGAGTCCAGTGGTCTGGGGCATGTCAGGACATCCTCTCCAGGGAAAAGGGCGCTTGAAGGAACGTTGCTTCCCTTTCCATGAACAGTGGATTACAATAAGCAGTGAGCCTCTTTGGGTCTAGAGGCAGCCCAGGGAGAATCGTTCCCTGGCAGCAGGGCTGAGTCTAATGGGACTGGCCATGTGAGCCAGGCTGGACTTTAGGGCTGACCCGGACAGTGACTGCAACGTGCTTCCCCTTCCCATCTGTTCTAAATAGGGAGCATCTAGAGTGTTGTTCCCAGGCCACCCCACCATTTTCTCTTGGGTGTTGAGAACTGGGTGGAGATAATGCCTCTTTTGAGTTCACTGCTCTTACAGTTGAGAGAAACTTTCAGAAGCTGCACCTGAGGATCCATGGTGGGTCCGCGCCCGCACTTAACTTGGATGAGGCGATCCTGGACTGGAAGCCTGAACATGCTGCTGAAATAAGATGAAGCTTTGGGGGTAGGATGGCAGGGGGATGAATGCATTTTGTATAAGGGGGGTGTGTGACTCTTCCCTCAAATGGCCACAACAATCTTTCCCATCTTACACACCTTTCTAGAACCTTTCCATTCTCTGAGCAAGAGGTGGACTCTTCACTCCTCCCCTTGAATGTTAGTGGGCCTTTGTGAGGATGGTGGAAGTGAGACTGTGTAACTTTTGAGTTGTCATATGAGGGGACATAGTTTTCATGAGCATCCCCATCACTCAGGATGTTTGCCACTGAGACTCTGCCATCATACTTCGGGGTTGCTAAGCAGCCCCTTGGCAAGACTGCTTATAGGTGTTCTGGTCAGCAGTCCTAGCTGAAGCTCTTAAGGCTGGCATCAGCTGCCAAATTTGTAAGTGCCTGAGCCTTCTGGTAGTCCCAGGCTCTACTTGTCCTTGGAGCCACCCCACACAATGCCACATGGAGCAGAGATGAGCCATCCCCACTGAATCTCCGAACTGGAACTCCTCTGAGGGGCCATCCCAGCCCCAGGGCTTCCCGTGGAATTGACTGTACATGTGCAGAGGGCACGCATGAATACGGAGGCTGAGAGAGAGGCCAGGATGGAAGAGGTTAATTTGGGAGATACCAAAATATCAGTGGTTGCAAAAGCCTTGAGTGGGTGACATGACCCAGGGAGAAAGGAAAGAGAGAGAAGCGGGTGTAGGACCGAGCTCTGGAGCACCCTGTCATCTAGAGAGCTGCCGGAGGAAGGGGAGCTAGGGAACAGAGGAGGGGAAGTCAGGAGAGGAGGGTGTCCCAAGGGAGAGGGTTGCTGAAGATGTCTGCAGGTCACGCCCAGAAGGTCACTGGGGACCCATCAAGAACAGCATCAGTGCAGGGGGCAAAAGCCAGGGAAGAGGTTTGGAGAATGAATGAAAGTCTGGAGGTAGAGAGGGAGTGCAGAGAGGCAATGGGAGCTCAGTGGAAGGTGTGAGGGCTGGCCTTCCATGAGGACTAGGTCAGTTGTCAGAGAAGGAGGCTTCAGATACAGACAGATTTGTGTCTAGAAGCAGAAACACAAGGGCTTTTGCCAAAAGTCTTGCAGATGGTGAGCGCCACTGGAAAGGATTTCAATGCCAAGCCTTCTAGCCTGTGCCCAGAGGGCAATCAATAGACCCACAGGGGAAGTCCTGACCTTTCCTTCTCAGAGTTCCTGCGGCTTTCTCTTGTTCTCTGTTGTCCAGGACTCCAGGCTTGTCTGAGGGGCTGGGGATGCCAGAGCAGGTCTTTGGTCCATTTGTGTTCTCGGTGGCTCCAGGAAGTGCTGGTTCCTAGTAGAAGCTCGCCCAACACTTGCTGATTGCTTGCTTGTCAATTTCATTGTAACAGACTGGAATCTAAGCAGCTTATAAAGAAATCATATAGCATCAGAGCTGTTAGAAGTTAACCCGCCAGAGAGATCAGAACTCTCAGGGCAAAGAGAGGCTTCTAACAGGTCCTGGAGGCAGATGGCTGATGGTTCGTGGGAATTAATGCAACCTACAGGTTTCTTGATGATGGGGGAACTATGGGGAGTTAGCTGTTGGCTAAACAAATGGTTTTTATTTTGTGAAACTTTTGGGTGTTGCTCCAACATTAAAAAGAGGCGTTCTGTCTAATGAAGCTATGGGGGAGCTCTTCCCCTTGACGCCAGGAGGAGCCAGTTCCCTCCAGGGGCAGGTGCTGCGACATCCCTGCTCCATGTCAGTCCCAGTGGGGCTCCAGAGGTCCCTGCTGTGAAGGTGTGGTGCCTGTGCTAAGCCCCCAGCCTGGGAGGTCAGAAGGGCCAGGTCTGCCTCACACCCCCAGGAGGGGAGCTGTCAGCAGGATTAGGAGAGGGGCTAAGGGTTGAAAGGGCAAGGCTCTGGGGAGCAGGCACTCATTCTGGCATGACGGGGCCCCTTGCAGAGGGGCCACTGCGCCCCCACGGAGCCTGGATGAATCTACCAGCGAGGTGGCTGCTCTGTGTCAGACTCTCAGCCTCAGGGCTCAGCTGTCAGACCTTCATGCCTCCACCCAGGGTTCTGCAGGACTGCATAGCTTGTCAGCGCTCCCTCAGGGAGACGCAGCCACCAGCTGCCTTTACCAGCGACCTCTGAAGCTGCACAACTGTGGTAAGCAGGTTGCGGTTCCTTGCAGCCAAGTCCCAGGCCAGCAGGGTGAGTGCAGCAGAAGGCAAGGACACCGTCTCCCTCCACCAGCCCTCGAGGACTGGTTTTTGTCTTTTACTTCACAGACAGCTTAACGTTGTTATGGAAGAACATTTTATTAAACATATTCAACTCACTTCCAATGAAATGATTAATTTTTCATTTACAGTGGTGTCCAATGTTTGTCTTCTGTTCTTTTTTTTTCTTTCAAACCAGCACCAAAAAGTAAAACAAAAATACCATGGGTACAGTACGTAAGTTAACTAATGGAAAATATATACATTTGACTCTGAAATGAAGAAAAGAGAACAAAGCAATGATATTATTGCCATTGAGGATCTTTCCCTGTGTTCTGATAATATCAAGCCATGGTCAGCTGAGAGGGTTTCATTTGCACCAATGAAATAGCACCATACGATTGTGAGAGTCTGTAGTTAGTAACACATTTGTGCAACCAAAAAGGTACAGTACTTGAGTGACAGTACAGGGTATTGTTAATAAAGAAACATCGCTGTTGCAATGACAGGGTTTCACTGTCTTCTGTACAAAGTGGAGCAAGAATGCCATGACGGCTTCACCGAGATCAACCATTGCTTGTGCCGTGAACAGAAGGCGGGCTGGTGAATTTCAGAGCGACAGTGCCAGCGAGAGCTACAAGAGCTCAGAAAAACCCGAACTTTGGGGAACCAAAGGGATGTTTAATGATAACTGAATCGATCACTTGCATTCTGAGGGTGTGGGGCCCTTGCCAGGGGCGTCCAGTTGATACGGCCAGGGTGGCCAGCGGGGAGACTGAGAGGCACCAGGAAAAGGGCTCACCTCTGGGCCATGCACAGGCTTGCCCGGCTCGGGTGGGCCCGTGGTTCCCATACAGACAGCAAGCAAGGCTGCCCTGACTTCCTTGGCTGGCTGCCCTGATTCCGCTCCTCAGCCCCCAAGGCTGAGAGCTTTCCATCCATCCGTGGCAAAGTCCAGCCCATCTGGGACTGGGGGAAAACTAAGCCCTAGCTCCCCCAAGGCTTTGAGTGCCTTGGGGGAGCCTGCTAACGGCCAAGCCGGAGCAGGGAGGACAGCGTTCTGCACAGGCTCTGGGCAGCCACGGGAGCTCACCCTGCAGGTGGGCTGCCCCAGCCTGGCACTCTCCGGGGTCTTTCCACAGAGCACCTAAGGAGCTTTCTCAACACTTCTCACAGATTCAAGTGGAACCGAACAGATGCTCGGCCATCCGACCACTTCTCTGCCTCCGGGGTAGTAACAATCAGAAAGCAAAGCCAGCCCACAGGGCAGGCTGGAGAGGGCAGAGTGTCTCTTTCTTTCTGATTTAAGCTGACTCCAAAGTTGTGACGTCAAAAACACAAACACAGATACATAAACACAGCACCAATAAATCAAGAAGCACTTGGAGATGATCCCATGGAGATTAGCCTAAGTAAAATTCCCCTCTGACATAAGGGAGGAGAGGATGGGTTTTTCATGATAAAGTCCTTGAACAGAAGCACCCATCAAACACCCACTGAGCTGGCCAGCAGACTAGACCTCCCAGCATGCCGGGTCCCCTTCCCCAAGCTCCCCAGCAGGCAGGGTCTTACCATCTTTTGTGCTTTCATACACTCCTGTCATCCCCCTGGGCTCAGAGAGGGCCCAACTATGAGGGGTAAGGTGACCATAGGAGGCAAACATCTTCTTGAGGCTTTTCTGTCATCCTTGCCCCACTAATGTGGGTCAGTAACGACAGCATCACAGCGATGAACACTGTACGGTCTGGACCACAGGAGAGTGGGATGGGCACACAGCCATCCTGGGCAGGGGGCACTCCTCCACCAAGCTGAGTGGTCCTGGAGGACACCTGCCCCATGTCAGAGTGAAGCACCAGGTCTGAGCCTGAGTCAGAGCTTCCAAGAAGAATCAACTTCAGATAGATGGCCAGGGTCAGGGTGAAGCCATCTTTAATGGGCAAAGCTTTGTGAAGTACTGGCTAGAGCAGAGGTCCCCAGGAGCAGAGAGGGAATGCCCCCAGCCTCACAAAGCTGTGCTGAGCTCACCTCGATGCAGGCAGCAAGCCCAAGGGCTAGACCAGCATGTGCCTCTGCACACAGCACCTTGAGGAGCAGCTCTTCTGTCTCCCTGTGTGGGGGACCGCAGAGATCTGAACACTAGCTGCATCCTCTAACCCAGACACCACTGGAACATTCTCCCCCATGTGGCTGGTGTGCAGAGCTACGTAGCCCTGGCATCCTTGGTGGTTCACACAGACTCAGCCTCCCAGGGACAAGACCTCCGAGGAGAGACCCAGGACCTAGAAAGCATGTTCCCTGACCTGGCACAGCGCCATGTGGCGTCCTGGTGGTGTCCGGGAACTCCGGCAGCGCCCCCTCTCCGGAGAAGCCTCCTCCCATCCAGAGCATCACTGGCTTTGAGAATAAAGCCTGTTTTTAAAGGAAAGCATCTCATTTTTTGGGATATCCTCCCCCCGCCCCCCACCCCGCGGTACATCGAGCACTGGGAATTCAAACGTCAGAGGAAAAGTCAAGACAGGGGCGCCCGTGACGTCTCTCTTGACGACCGTCTGTCAGAGGTGTTCCCTTTGAGGTACGTGGAACTTAGAAATTACAATTATTTTGTGACTCATGCCTATCTTTTTTCCTTATCGTAGAAAGCCATCCAGTGGCTGTTAACAATATATTAAGTATAAAAGCATTAAGCAAACGTCAAGTCCACTCTCAAGTTCCATGCAGTCGGATTCTCGGGACAGTCTCCGGGGTGAGCCGCGGTGTGCCTCGGTGGGTCCCGGCCGCAGGCCTGGCGGGCTCTCAGGCGGGTGGGCTT